>NC_056726.1:1072441828-1072464566 GCF_019279795.1 Protopterus annectens | reverse complement strand
TTTTTGCTAATGTTCATCGTGTTTCGCTGTTGCATTTAGTAAACTTGGGTTGAATCCCAAAGCTGAGGTTGGGTGGCTGGGTCTAAATAGAATTAGGAGTGGCTATGAGACCCTTCAGAACTGCAGTGGCAAAGTCTGCTCTGGATTTAGAGTAAAGAGGTAAGTGGTAGTGCTTTGTAAAGGTGTGCACTGAAGTCCAAGATGCAGCCTCTAAAATGTCTTTGGTTGGTACTCTTCTGAGGAAGGCTTCTGAAGTGGCTTCTGCTCTGGTTGAATGTGGCCTAATGTCATTAGGCACTGATTTACCATGCTGTGAATAGCAGTAACAAATGCAGTGGCCTATCCACTTTGAAACAGTCTGTTTAGAGATAGGCTTTCCTTGTGATGCTGTAGCATAGGCCACTAGAAGTTGATCAGTCTTTCTGAAAGCTTTAGTTCTGTCCAAGTAGAAGCATAGCTGTCTGTGTATGTCCAAGAATGCAGAAGTCTTCACCCTTATTCTGTGGGTTTGGATAAAAGGTAGGCAAAATAATGTTTTGGTTAAGGGCCACACTGGATACTACCTTAGGCATAAATGTTGGGTTTGTCCTCAGAGAAACCCTGTCTGGATGTAAAATTATAAAAGGTTCCACAGCCATTAGTGCCTGTAACTCTTGAGACTCTTCTTGCGGAGGTTATTGCTAGGAGCAGAGCTGTTTTCCATGATAAGAATTTTATCTCAGCTGTATTGGCTGGCTCAAAAGTAGGCAGTGTGAGTTTTTCCAAGACATAATTGAGTTCCCATGCAAGTATTGGCACTCTCCTTGAAGGTCTTATATTTTTGGCCCCTCTGAGGTATTGCCTTAGCAGTGGATGTGAAAAAATAGGTGGGTCCGTATTGTAATGAGCTGAAATGGCAGACGCATGGATCTTAATTGATGAAAAGGATAGGCCTTTGTCCAGGATCTCAGTTAGGTATTGTAAAATCTGAGGAATATTTAGTACAAGCGTGTCAATTTCTTGTGCCTGGTTCCAAGCACAGAATCTCTTCCATTTTTCTGCATAAGATTTTCTGGTGCTGGGCCTCCTGGCCTCCAAAATAACATCCATAACTGCTTTAGAGAGAGGTGTGTTCTGAATGGTTACATTATCCGCCATGCTGCCAGATTTAGGGTTCTGAGTTGGCTGTGCAGGATCTGACTGTTTTGTTGGGTCAGTAAGTGAGGAATTTGAGGTAATGTCCAGGCTGGGCCTTGAGACAAGCTCTTTAGGATTGGGTACCAGTGCTGGCGGGGCCAGTCTGGGGCAATCAGTATCATTTTTGGCTTCTCTTGTCTGACCTTTAGGAGTACCTCGGGGAGGAGAGGCAGTGGAGGAAAGGCATATACTGTAAGGGTTTTCCAGCTGGATGCTAGCACATACACTTTCCATGCTTGCTTGTGATAAGTCCTTGTGCAGAATCTCTGTAGTTGGCAGTTGTGAGGGGAGGCAAATAGATCTATGTCTGGGCATCCCCATTTCCTTGTTATCATGTTGAAGTCTTGTGGATCCAGTTTCCACTCGTGGGGATCCATGAGGTTTCTGCTTAGTTCGTCTGCCAGAGTATTTATCTTTTCTGGCAGGAATTGTGCTTGCAGATGTAGTTGATAAGTCAATGCTGTGTTCCACAAAGTCATGGCTTGTCTGCAGAAGGGGTAGAATTGTGTCCCTCCCTGCTTGTTTATGTACCACATGACTGTAGTGTTGTCTGTCTTTATCAGCAGTTGTCCTGGATGAAGTAGATCCTTGAAGGCTGTCAGGGCATTCTGAACAGCTAGAATCTCTTTTTGATTGATATGAAGATGCATTTGGCCTGCGGGCCATCTGCCCTGAATATGTTTTCCTGCCATGTGGGCCCCCCAGGCATAATCTGATGCATCTGTTGTTAGTGTCTGCCTGGCTGTGGGTAAAGTGAATGGCTGTCCCTTGTTGTGGTGACAGGTCTGTGCCCACCATCGAAACTCCTGTTGCAGGCAGGGAATGAGGGTAATTAATGTTTCCAGGCTGTGGCAATGTTGAGTCCAAACACTTTTTAGATACCATTGTAGTTTCCTCATATGCAGTCTTGCATATGGAATTAGCAGAATGCAGGATGCCATGAAGCCCAAAGCCTGCAGAATTTTTCTTGCAGATAACTGGGTCTTTGTTGCCAACATTTTGAAGTAAGAAGTCAGTTGCCTTTGTTTGTCTGGTGTGAGATAAGCCATCTGGGCAGTTGTATTTAAGCTTGCACCCAGGAATATTATCTCTTGAGAGGGTACTAATTTTGATTTCTTTTCGTTTACTGTGTACCCTAAGCAAATTAATAATCTTTTTACAAATGCCAAATGCTTTAGTAGAATGTCCTTGTTCTCTGCTTGAATAAGGCAGTCGTCCAAGTAAGGATATATTTGAATTCCTCTTTGTCTGCAAAAAGCAATTACTGGTGCCAAGCACTTTGTGAAGACCATAGGCGCAGTAGATAAGCCAAAGGGCAGTGCAGAGAATTGGTAGTGCATTGAGCCAGCTATGAATCTGAGGTATCTTCTGCAAGATTGTCTGACTGGGACATGCAGGTATGCCTCTTTTAGGTCCAAAGTTACAAGCCAAGCCTTCTTGCCCAGCATGGGCAGAAACTGCTGCAGAGTCAACATTTTGAATTTTGGAACGTCCAGAAATGTGTTTAGAATAGACAGGTCCAGTATTGGTCTCCAGACTTTGTCCGTTCTGGGTACCAAGAAAAGTCTTGAGTAAAATCCTTGTCCCTGCTCTTGCTGTGGTACTCGCTGAATTGCCCTCATGTCCATGAGGGATGAAACTTGCTTTTGTGCCTCTGCCCATTGATTGTGTGGCAGGTCTGGTATACCTTTTGCCCTTGGCAGGGTGTGAAAGTGGAACCTGTAGCCCTGAGACACTGTATTCAAGACCCATTTGTCCTAGGTGATCATGTGCCAATTTTGTGAAAAAAGTGCTAGTTTTCCCCCTAAGGGGGCTGCCAAAAGATAAGTGCTTGGTACTGGCAGAGGAAAGTCATTGGGACTGTTTCCTGTATGGCTGTGATTTGTCCTCTTCGCTATTGGAGGTAGAAGCACCCCATTGTTTAGGCCTGTATGAGCCTTGGGGCTGGGATCTGCCTCTAGGGCATCTGTATCTGCCTCTTTGTGGCCTGTCTGACACTGGAAAGGACCAGTTCTTTGTAGGCCAGTTCCTGCTAAATCTGGGTGGCTGTACCTGTAAAAAATCCTTAACTGTCTGCATAGATTTCGCTTTGTCCTCCATTTTCTTCAACACCTCTTCTGCTTTAACACCAAACAAAGTATCATGCTGTAATGGAGCATCCAATAATTTTTCTTTAACATGATCAGGCAGATTCTGTTCTTTTAACCAAGCATGCCTCCTAATGGCAGAACCCGTAACAGCGGCCTTGCAAGAGGCCTCCAGAGAATCAAAACCACATTGCAAAGTATGCTTTCCCACGTGTTCAGCTGCATGCAATAAATCCTGTATTTCCTTGTTTTCTGCACATTCAGAATTTGTCAACATTTTCTGTTTTAGCAGTGACATTAGGTATTGCTGATATTTAAGCATATGAAACTGACAATTTAAAGCCCTTGCAGCCAAGGTAGCAGAAGTGTAAACCTTTTCCCCCCATTTGCCCAGTGCCCTTGAATCCTTATCAGAGGGGATAGGGTTTTTTGCAATGGAAGCCTTGACCCCTTTGGGACCCTGAGTTATAGTTTCTGGGTCAGCAGCAGGGTTTTTATAAAGAAATTTATGTGAATCTGGAACCCTGTAGTATCTGTCTGGCTTAACAGGTGCAGGTGGTAAAGAGTCAGGAGACTGGCCGGACTCTGAAAATACATCATCTACAATGTCTAAAACAGGGGGAATAGCAAGAGGCCTGTGCTGAGGTAGTAAAAGAAAGTCTCTGAGCCTTTTCTTAGATTCTTAGTAATCTTGGCTCTCCCAGTGAAAGTGCTCCCTCATGGTATGCAGGGTTTCCCCAAAAGAATAATCCTCAGGAGAAGAGGCTGAAGGGATAGATTCTTCAGCATCAGAATCCTCATAGGGAGGAAGAGAGTATTCATGTTCAGAAGAGGAGTTAGAGGAAATGGAAACCTGATCTGAAGATTCATATTCTGTCTCTTGCCTAGGCCTCTTATCAGGAGGGGGATGGGAACACCTGATCAAAGTAATTAGGTCTTCGGCCATTTTGAGCATCTGTTTTTAAGGCATGGAGGCCTGTCCATGAGATTGCTGCACTTGTTTCTTTGTCTTTAGTGGTGCTTTAGTCTTTGCCTTTGAAGCTGTAGTCGGTTTTACATATAACTGTGTAGGCCTGACAACACCCTCAGAAGCCGATGCCTGCTCAGCAGCTCTGGACCCATCTGAGGGAATATTTTCCGAGTGTCCAATACCTTGAGTTTCCAGTGGCCTAGTCGGCTCCATGTGGGAGTCGGAAGCAGCCTGCGGCTCTAAGGTAGTGGGAGTTAGGGGCTGCGAAAGCGCCTCACTGAGAACTGGCGACTGGCTTAGAAGAAGCCTCGTCATCAGTTTGGGACCTTGGATGCCTGTCCTTTTCCTTTTCCTTGCTTTTCTTGTGAATTGCAGAAGTCAGATGCCTATCTGACAACACTGAGTTGTTAAATCTTTGGCCAAAGTAATGAAAAGCAAAATCATACGGACGCTAAATAGTGCGTTGGTTAAATCTAGCACAAAACCTGCAATAAGCAATGTCGTAATCAGGGCCTAGGCAAGGAATACAATAAGAATGGAAATTCTTATGAGGTATTTGCTTCCCACAAGAAATACAATTATTAACTTTTTTCTGACATCGGTCTGGAGCAAGAAAAAAGTTTCCCCAACGGGGTACTTAGCTATAAATGAAGACTTCGGATCTGAAATTCGAACACGAAAATCTCAGGAGTCGGCAAACCGGCACTTGCGAACTGCTTTTGCTTTGGGCACCGCACAGCAAGAAAGACTGAAGAAAATGGCGTCGGCTGCATCTTTTATACCCCTGGCGCACTGACGTCAGGAAAGAGGTGACAGCAACTATGAACCGACGCCAGACCAAGACTTTGGAATTCAGGCCGACTGCGGGTAGCCTGCCAGCAAGATAATCCAAGTGGAATGACTGCAACAGTGAAACATGATGAACATCAGTGGTGTCAGAACAGACTCTAGGTACAGAATAGTGGTGTCAGTACAGATTCTATATTCAGAATAGTGGTGCCAGTACATACACTATGTACAAAATAGTGGTGTCAGTACAGACTCTGTGTACAGAATACTGTTGTCAGTACAAACTCTATGTTCAGAATAGTGGTGTCAGTACAGATTCTATATACAGAATAGGGGTGACAGTACATACACTATGTACAGAATAGTGGTGTCAGTACAGACTATGTACAGAATAGTGGTGTCAGTACAGACACCATGTACAGAACAGTGGTGTCAGTACAGACTCTGTGTACAGAATACTGTTGTCAGTACACACTCTATGTACAGAATAGTGGTGTCAGTACAGACTCTGTGTACAGAATAGTGGTGTCAGTACAGACTCAGTGTACAGAAAAGTGGTATCAGTACAGACTCTAGGTACAGAATAGTGGTGTCAGTACAGACTCTATATACAGAATAGTGGTGCCAGTATAGACATTTTGTCCAGAATAGTGGTGTCAGTACAGACTATGTATAAAATAGTGATGTCAGTACAGACACCATGTACAGAACAGTTTTGTCAGCACGGACTCTGTGTACAGACTAGTGTTGTCAGTACAGACTCTATGTACAGAATAGTGGTGTCAGTACAGACTCTGTGTACAGAATAGTGGTGTCAGTACAGACTCTGTGTACAGAACAGTGGTGTCAGTACAGACTCTGTGTACAGAACAGTGGTGTCAGTACAGACTCTGTGTACAGAATAGTGGTGTCAGTACAGACTCTATGTACAGAATAGTGGTGTCAGTACAGACTCTATGTACAGAATAGTGGTGTCAGTACAGACTCTATGTACAGAATAGTGGTGTCAGTACAGACTCTATGTACAGAATAGTGGTGTCAGTACAGACTCTGTGTACAGAACAGTGGTGTCAGTGCAGACTCTGTGTACAGAACAGTGGTGTCAGTACAGACTCTATGTACAGAATAGTGGTGCCAGTACAGACTCTGTGTACAGAATAGTGGTGTCAGTGCAGACTCTGTGTACAGAATAGTGGTGTCAGTACAGACTCTATGTACAGAATAGTGGTGTCAGTACAGAAGAAATTTCTTTCAAGGGGGCATGGTATCTTTTTATACAATGTGAAAATATCAAACCAGTAGTAATGCCTACAGAAGTTTCTTAACAGAAAGTACAGTGGTGAAAGTTGAACTTCTGATAATACTAGATGTTAAAATAATTATTACTGAGGTAGCCTTAGCTATATGGGTTATATCTTGTCAAGAATAAAACAACTAGCCAGCTTACAATGCATCAGGGTACCATCCACATGCACAAAATGTCAATCAGCTCAACCTGAGCTGACTAAAAACAAGTTTGTGTGGAAAGCCATTCAAATCTCTCCTGTTAAGAGAGATTGGGAGGCTGAGTCCCTTTGCACAAAGGTGTAGCGTTCAGCAATCCAGGAAATTATAGACCCATCAGCCTAACTAGCCTAATCTGCAAGACCATGGAGCAGATTATCATGACTGTCATTAAAAAGGTCATTAGCAACCCCCAGACACTCGATCCCACACAGTTTGGTTTCATCAAGGGGAGGTCATGCCTGTTAAATTTGGTTGACTTATTTGTGACAGTCACCAAGGCCATGTGCAAGGAGGGGAAGATGGTGCACACCACCTACCTTGACCTGGCCAAAGCCTTTGATACTATTCCCTGCTCAGGTATAATAGATAAACTCTCTCAACTAATCAATTTATATGTTACCAGATGAGTAGCAAACTGGATCACTGATGGAACCCATCTAGTCAGAATAGGGGAAGCCACCTCAAGCAGTAGACCTGTAGTGAGCGGTGTGCTCCAGGGATCAGTCTTGGGGCCTCTGTTCTTTGGGATATACTTTTCTGAGGTGCCGGCCAAAACCAGTGGGCTATGGCTGACCAAGTTTGAAGATGACTACAAGCTGAGCTGTCTTCAATTTCCCAAGTGATGTGGACATCCTTCAAGAGGGTCTCACCCAAACAAATGACTGGTGCCTGAAACATGGCATCAAACTGAATGCCAAAAAATGCATCATCATCAACCCCTTAGGGGAGAGTGACATCCCCACTAATTATCACATTGATAATAAGGTACTAAGCATGTAATTAGTCATGAGGGACTTGGGCACCCAGGTTGATAGCAAACTGACTTTTGACCACCATATTGCCACCATTGTATGGAAAACTTTCTACATGGCCCACCTCATTAGTAAGGGTATCTCATCCCGGGACAAGGTGGTTATAACATCTCTTTATTCTTCCTTTATAAGACGTATTATTGAGTACAATGCCACTTTCAGCATGTACCTCACAAAGTACATGCAGCTGCTGGAGAGACCACAGAGGATCCTCATCAGGAGAATCCAGGGCCTCAAACATCTAGCCTATACAGATAGGCTAAAGGCCCTGTCCCTCTACTCAGTCTCCTACAGACTCCTCAGAGGTGATCTCTGTCTGGCATACAAAGCAATCTGAGACCCTGCCTTGATTGGACTTTTGCATGTCTGCTAGTTGAGCTCCACTCAAGTAACCTGCATGTGTGATCTCAACCTGGTCTGTGACATCAATTGGACTTGTTGGCAGGACAGATTTGTGTCTCAGACAACTCCCCCTATTGTGGCATAAACTCCCTCTCCACATCAAGCAGAGCACCTCATTAACCCCTTTTAAGAGCAACCTGAATAACTGGATGGGGAACAGAAAATACACCCTTGGGATTCCACCTGTGTCCCTGCTGAACAGTGGCATAGGGTGCTGATTTGTTGGAACATTGGCTACATTCTTGGCTAGGCTTGTAAGCACATTAGTAAGGATATCTCATCCAGGGACAAGGTGGTCATAACATCCCTGTATTCTTCCCTTATAAGACCCATTATTGAGTACAGTACCCCTTTCGATATGTACATCAGAAAGTGCATGGAGTAGCTGGAGAGACCATAGAGGTTCCTCACCAGGAGAATCCAGGACATTTAGCATCTACCCTACACAGATAGGCTAAAGGCCCTGCTCCTCTACTCAGACTCTTGCGGAGTCCTCAGAGGTGACCTCTGTCTGACATACAAAGCAATCTCAGAACCTGCCTTGACTGGACTTCTGCATGTTTGCTAGTTGAGCTCCACTCAAGTAACCTGCATGTGTGACCTCAACCTTGTCTGTGACATCAATAGGACTTGTTGGTGGAACAGATTTGTGTCCCAAATACTCCCCTTCTTGTGGAAGAGACTCCCTCTCCACGTCAAGCAGAGTAACTCATTAACCCTTTTTAACAGCAACCTGGATAATTGGGTTGGGAAGAGAAAATACACCCCTGGGATTCCACCTGTGTCAATGCTGGACAGTGGCATAGGGTGCTGACTTGGAACATGGGCTGAATTCTTGACTAGGCTTGTAAGGGCCTATTAACTTCCTATGATCCTATGAATTCTGAAAGGACAGTACTAGGAACAACAAAAAAATAAATGTCCCCACCCTGGAATAAAAATACAGCAATGGACAAGGTGGGCAGAAGAAGAGGTGGCTACAGAAGCAGTGATCACTCGAACATCTACTGTTATGTTAAGTTCACCTTGCACACTTGAATTCGTTCATCATATTGATCACTGCTGCAGTAACCTTAGCTATAAGGGTAGATTACCATAGCTAACTACATTTGGGATGTGGAAGGGGAAGAGTCCAGGAGCCCGTGAAGAATGGTCCTAACAAATCCTGATCTGGACCTAGTAAAGGAATCAGCCTTATACTGCTTTGAAAAAGTGCATACACATGATCAAGTTGCATCTTCTAGAATACTTCTAGAATCCAACCCTTTCTGAAAAGTCATAGATGAAGCCAGGGGTCTAGTAGAGACGGCCTTGACCTTGACTGCAATATTTTTTTATGGTGGGAAATAAACTATTGATTCAAAGATCTGAAAGATAATTCTATCAAGATACTATCTGAGTTATCTGTGGACATCCATGGTAAGGAATATTCTTTCTTCCTCATTTTTAAGTCCAGGAAAGAAGATGGGGAGATGAATAGTTTGACTTAAAGATAGCCAGATATCACTAAAACAAAAAAAAAGGATTAGTTATCAATACATCCTTCTCCTATGGAAAAAGAGATAGGGTGACATCATAAGAGCTTGCAACACAGATATCCTTCTTGCAGAGGTCACAGCAAACAGTAAAACTGTCTCCATGTTATGACCCTCAAGTCAGCCAGTTTAGCTGATTGAAATGAAACAAGTGTTAGCTGCTCTAAGACCAAATTAAGATCCCATGGAGAGGCCAATGATTTTCTTGAAGGCCTCTTATGCAAAAGCCCTTTTAATAACATTTTGACATGTGACTGTGTTAAAAGAGTAGGATCCGTGGACAGATGTGTTGAAATGACTGATAAATGAACCTTGATAGAGGATAAACAGGCGTCATCGGACAGTAACTCACACAATTGTAAAACCAGAGAACAAGTTATTTCTGAAGTTATGGTTCTCCCTTCATTTGGAAATGGCCAGTGGGAATGACCACAAGCTTCCTCATAAACTGGATTTACTCACACAAGAAAATGGGTGATTTGGTTCTGGTTATGTTGTCACCATCTAGAAACCTTTTCCATTTCCCAGTGTATGATCTTCTACTAGCAGGCTTTCTTGTGTCCATTAGAACCTGCACATCCTCAGTAAATATGTGGCTAAAACTAATTAAAACCTTATCATCCAGACAGGAAATTGAATAGGAATGATGTTGTCATGTATCAAACACCCCTTTTCTTGTGTGAGTAGATCCAGTCTGTGAGAAAGCTTGTGGTCATTCCCACTGGCCATTTCCAAAACAAGAAAGAACCATAATTGCCTGGGCCAGAAGGGAGTCACCACAATGATTGTGGGGGATTCATTCTGTATCTTCAGAAATAACTTGTATATCAGTGAAAAGTGTGAAAACCATACAGGGACATTCCTGTCCAAAGAAAAGAAAAGGGACTTGTATTCCAGGTCTTTTGCATGACGTCCTGCAATTGAATCTTTCCAAATGATTTTCAAAGAGGGGGCAAAGAGGTTCACTTGAGGAACTCCCCACAGATGGATCAAATCTTGGAAGATGCTGATTTAGTTTAAAGAGATAGCCAAGGAAGAGACAGTAATAGAAGTAAGGAAGTGAGTGAAGGGAGAATAGTAAGCAGATGAACAGGTATTTGTTCACATTTTGAGGTATAGTTTGTCCTGGTTTTGACCAAGGCAGAGACAGTGTTTGGACATAAAGTCTTTCAGAATGGTTTTGAAAGGTGGGAGGGTGCTAAACTGATGGATACAGATCAGGAGTGCCAGAGGGTCTATATCAGAAGAATGAACTTTAAATGTTCGACTCTGATATGGTTGACACCATATGAGCATACTTTTGAAAGCTTGAAGGTTTTAACGGAGATCTCTGTAGAGAAGATTTCCATTTACTACACTATAGTGCGATCTCGGAGTTGCTATATTTAAAACATTCAGGTAGGTTTTTTTGTTTTTTATTTTATTTTTTTGTTAGGTATTCAAGCTTTTAAAAGTTCGCTCATATGGTGTCGATCTTATGAGAGTCGAACTTTTACAAGTTCGAGTATCTAATATAGACCCATTCTAGGCCTTGGCATCATTTTATTAGTGCAGAAAATACCAGACAAAATTGATAGGTTTGTGGACAGACAGGATTTTTGGTCACTGGAATATAATAACTGACTGTAAACATATCTATCTATAATGTCATTTAGTACTGGATAAGCATGTGCATTCTGGGTAATTGTATATCTGGTAGAAACTGTGTATATGATTGCTGATGGGGTAGTTCTAATCAGTTTAGGCTTTTTAATGCTATACAGTAGTATTTTCTGCAAATTTAGCAACTTTGTTGTAGCATTGCTCAAGTTTTAATTTTTGTGATGCCAGAATGTTAATAAGGATGAGAACGCCATATAGAAGTGTGGGGAGGAGATATGTAGTGGTAAGTGCAGCTTTAGTTGTGTCGATGAGAAAGATTTTGGCTCTATACAGCAACATTAATTTTTGGTGAGTTTTTCTTATGCAATTTTGTATATGCAGATCTAATTTAAGATTATCATGCTTAATAATTTGCTATGAGAAGTGACTTCTTTGGTTCTATTATCAAGAGAGAGAGAGGACTTCACATTTTATTTAATTTAATTTTTTTTTGTGGACAGGGATTTGGGGCTAAAAGTAGTATATATATATTTTTTTACAGTTGAGCTTGAGTTGTGAGTTACAAATCCATTTATCAGTTGCTCTTAAAGCTTTCTTAATGCTGTTTTGGTGGTGTGTAATGTTGTGAGATGTGGAAATGAATGTGAAGTCATCTGTGTGCTGTATTAGGAAGTTTTGTTCTGTGGATGTGTGGAGGATGTTGTTGAGAATGTTAAAGAGGATGGGATGAAGGATAGAGCCTTATGGTACACCAGCAGTGACTGGGAGGTAGGAAGATAGGGTGGTGTGCCATTTTACAGACTGATATATTTTGCATAGGTAGCTTTGGAACCATAGAAGGGTGGGGTGACACAAAATTTCAAGTAGTAGTTTGCTGTGGCAAAGTGTGTTGAAGACTTTAGACATGTCTTGAAATAAAGAGGAGACTAGCTGACATTATCTTTAGCTGCATTCACAGTATCGATATAGGTTAAAAGTGTGGTATTAATACAAAGGGAAGGACAGAGACCATGTTGTGTGAGAGCCAGGAGTTCTTCCTGCAAGAGATAGTTTAGCAATTGTTTTTTTGAATACATTTTTCAAGTATTTTGGAGGAGGGGATAATATTGCTATAAGTCTAAAGTTAATAATGTCTTTTGAATTTCCTTTGGCACAGGGATAATGTGCGACTTTGGCAAATGTGGTTTTCTTGGATTGATCTATTTATGCGGATAGAGACAGGGTAGGCAATGCTTTTGTGTGCTATTTTTAGATAGTCACTTGGAACATCATCAGTTGAAGTAGAGCATAGTTTGAGCTTGTTTAAGATTAGTTTTATATAGGATGTGGGCACAGGTTTAAAGGTGAAAGTGGATGTGGTGATAAAAGTAGAACTGTGCTGTGGTTTCAAATAATTAATTATTGAGAGGGGTAATGGTTGAATTTATGACCTGGATGCAAGATTTTTTTTAATGGCTGTCCAGAATTTTTTAGCATTCAGTTTAGTATTATTCTGAAATTTATTATCATACAGTTTTTTGTCTTCATTAATTTACTTTTTAGTATGATTGCAAAACATTCTGAAGTTTTAAGATACTATTTTATATATTATCTTTTATATTTTGCCATTCTGTCCATGTTTTTTCTCTATCATGAATTAGCATTCTACTTTTCTTGGATAGCCAAATTGCATTATTTGTCTTTAGTCTCTTCCTCTAGGAGGTGCAAAGGCATTCAGGATATTTAGAAAATTATACTGAATTCATTTACAGCATCATGTAAGCAGAGGAAGTTTGGGAAGTTTCAATTAATAGGTTATATGCTAGTTAATAATGACCATTTCTGGCTTAAACTTGAAAAGGTTGCTTGCTGTTTTCTAAACATGCTATTTAAGTGGATGTGTGAGAAGACCAGTGGTAGACATTGGGAGATGACCACTAATACAGCGACATTGTACTTGTAATTGTATTTGCTAGGGTCTGATACTAGGATTCAGTTTAATAGGAAATTTGATGTCTTGCTATAATGTGTGGCGCTATTAATTTGTTATGTGAAACCAGATAAGTTCACACTAGATGTAGGGGAGTTAGAGTTTATGACCAACCAAATGACAGTCCATCACCTAGTAGTTGTTTTCACATGTGGAGTTGTTATGGCTATCCAATGTATGATATCTTCCAGAATAGTTGTGTTGTCGCCAGGAGGGATGCAAAGAACAATAATACATATTTGTTTATAATTGTTTAATTTCAGAAAAGTAATAAGAAGCTCTGCTGAAATGAATTTTGGTATTGGTTTGTTGTAAGACGTAATGTGATACTTGTTGGGAAATATGAAAACATATATTAATATGTACATTATACAGATGATCCCAGGGGAAGGGACCCATATATTAATGTGTACATTATACTGATGATCCCAGGGGAAGGGACCCATATATTAATGTGTACATTATACTGATGATGTTAGGATTAGGGACCCATATATTAATGTGTACATTAGTCAGATGATCCCAGGGGAAGGGGCCCATATATTAATGTGTACATTATTCAGATGATCCCAGGGGAAGGGACCCATATATTAATGTGTACATTATACTGATGATGTTAGGATTAGGGACCCATATATTAAGGTGTACATTATTCAGATGATCCCAGGGGAAGGGGCCCATATATTAATGTGTACATTATTCAGATGATCCCAGGGGAAGGGACCCATATATTAATGTGTACATTATACTGATGATGTTAGGATTAGGGACCCATATATTAATGTGTACATTATTCAGATGATCCCAGGGGAAAGGACCCATATATTAATGTGTACATTATACTGATGATCCCAGGGGAAGGGACCCATATATTAATATGTACATTATACTGATGATCTCAGGGGAAGGGACCCATATATTAATGTGTACATTATACTAATGATCCCAGGGGAAGGGACCCATATATTAATCTGTACATTATTCAGATGATCCTAGGGGAAGGGGCCCATATATTAATGTGTACATTATACTGATGATCCCAGGGGAAGGGACCCATATATTAATGTGTACATTATACTGATGATGTTAGGATTAGGGACCCATATATTAATGTGTACATTATACTGATGATGTTAGGGGAAGGGACTCATATATTAATGTGTACATTATTCAGATGATCCTAGGGGAAGGGTCCCATATATTAATGTGTACATTATTCAGATGATCCCAGGGGAAGGGACCCATATATTAATGTGTATGTTATACTGAATAATCCCAGGGGAAGGGACCCATATATTAATGTGTATGTTATACTGATGATGTTAGGGGAAGGGATCCATATAGTAATGTGTACATTATACTGATGATCCCAGGGGAAGGGACCCATATATTAATGTGTAAATTATACTGATAATGTTAGGATTAGGGACCCATATATTAATGTGTACATTATTCAGATGATCCTAAGGGAAGGGGCCCATATATTAATGTGTACGTTATACTGATGATCCCAGGGGAAGGGACTCATATATTAATGTGTACATTATACTGATGATGCCAGGGGAAGGGGCCCATATATTAATGTGTACATTATACTGATAATGTTAGGATTAGGGACCCATATATTAATGTGTACATTATTCAGATGATCCTAGGGGAAGGGGCCCATATATTAATGTGTACGTTATACTGATGACGTTAGGGGAAGGGATCCATATATGAATGAGTATATTATACTGATGATGTTAGTGGTACAGACCCATGCATTAATGGTTAGTCATTTATTTATTTATTTATTTATTTGCATTTGTGTACCGGGAAAGTCCATTGGGCCAGAAAGTGCCCATTTGCAGTGGAGGCCTGGGGAGAAAAGCTTCACAAAGATTCTTACATAGAGTGCATACAATACATAATGACATAGGCAAAAACTAAACATACATACATACAGTGCATGGAAACATAGTCAAATTTTGCATGTGATAAAATACACAATTGACAAAATATAATTGTTGTTTAAGAAAGAAAAACAAGCAAACAACGTTGGGCTAAGTCAATTGTACTGCTTGTATGAGGCTGCAGTGGTACAGTAGTCAGTGTAAGGCTAGAAAGGAAGGGTAGTCAGATGTAGGTTATCAGCTTTTCAGAAAAGTAAAATATTTGCTGCTAGTGTAGGTTGGAGGTAAAAAAATAATACGAGATGAAGGATTTTTAGACGTGAGATAGAGTCAGTTATACTGATGATACCAGGGAAAGGGAACATACATTAATGTGTACATTATCACAGGATCATAAAATCATCGGAGATTACTAGGTCACCAACCCGGAGGTCATCTTAAGCCTGGCCATTTCAACCCAATGGAATACAGTAGAGGTACTAGTCAATATCCAAGATTGTATTTACTGATGACTGCCCATGTCCAGGAGAGTTGTGGGCATTATCCCCGGTATGAATACTGATTATGCTAGGGAAAGGGGCCCATATATTATGGTCTGTGTTATAATGACTAACCCAGGGTAAGAGAATGATATATCAATGTGTAGAATATGATGATAATCTTTAGAGCAGTAGCCTATACTTTAATATTTACTTTATACTGTTCATCCTGGGATAAAGGACCCTTATATTAATATGTACATCATACTGATGCTAAAGGTAGGGACTCGTGTTAATGTCTGCACTATACAGATCAGGCTAAGGGTACAGACCTATACATGAGTATGTACATCCATAGGGATGGGACCATATATTAATGCATGCATTATACTGATGGACCCAGAGGAGGTGATCCATGAAAAATATGTAAATAATATTAATGTTATTCATGAAAGGATATCATATTTTAACTTGTAGATTGTATGGATAGTCCTATGTGATGGAACCTGTTTATTACCATTTCATATTAATGAGCTTATGTACTGTTAATACTTACGGAAATAACCCGTACATTAATAAGCACATCGCACTGATAATGCCAAGGTTATGGACCCATATATTACTGTGTACCTTATAATGATAATCCCAGGGTTAGGGACCCATATATTAATGTGTACCCTATAATGATAATCCCAGGGTTATGGACCCATATATTAATGTGTACCTTATAATGATAATCCCAGGGTCAGGGACCCATATATTAATGTGTACCTTATAATGATAATCCCAGGGTTAGGGACCCATATATTAATGTGTACCTTATAATGATAATCCCAGGGTTAGGGACCCATATATTAATGTGTACCTTATAATGATAATCCCAGGGTTAGGGACCCATATATTAATGTGTACCTTATAATGATAATCCCAGGGTCAGGGACCCATATATTAATGTGTACCTTATAATGATAATCCCAGGGTTAGGGATGCATGTATTAATGTGTACATTATAGTGATGATACCAGGAGAAGGGGGGGCATATATTAATGTGTACATTATACTAATGATACCAGGGGAAGGAATGTATATGTTACTGCTTACCTTAAACTGATGATCCTAGGGGATGGGACCCATATATTAATGTCTACATTATACTGATGATCCCAGGGGAAGGGACCCATATAATAATGTGTACATTATACTGATGAACCCAGGGGAAGGGTCCCATATATTAATTTGTACCTTATACTGATGATCCCAGGCGATGGGACACATATAGTAATGTGTACATTATAGTGATGATACCAGGGGAAGGGACCCATATATTAATGTGTACATTATACTGATGATCCCAGGCGATGGGACCCATATATTAATGTGTACATTATACTGATGATCCCAGGGGAAGGGACCCATATATTAATGTGTACATTATACTGATGATACCAGGGGAAGGGACCCATATATTAATGTGTACATTATACTGATGATCCCAGGGGAAGGGACCCATATATTAATGTGTACATTATACTGATGATCCCAGGGGAAAGGACCCATATATTAATGTGTACATTATACTGATGATCCCAGGGAAGGGACCCATATATTAATGTGTACATTATACTGATGATCCCAGGGAAGGGACCCATATATTAATGTGTACATTATACTGATGATGTTAGGGAAGGGACCCATATATTAATGTGTACATTATACTGATGATGTTAGGGGAAGGGACCCATATATTAATGTGTACATTATACTGATGATGTTAGGGAAGGGACCCATATATTAATGTGTACATTATACTGATGATGTTAGAGGAAGGGACCCATATATTAATGTGTACATTATACTGTTGATGTTAGGGGGAACGACCTATATATTAATGTGTACATTAAACTGACGATAACAGGGGAAGGGATCCATATAATAATGTGTACATTATACTTATGATCCCAGGGAAATTGACCCATATATTACTGTGTACATTATTGTGATAATGTTAGGGGAAGGGACCCATATATTAATGTGTACATTATACTGAAGATGTTTGGGAGGGGACCCATATATTTATGTGCATATTATACGGAAGATGTTTGGGTTAGATACCCATATATTCATTTGTACATTGTACTGATGATGCCAGGGGAAGGGACTCATACATTAATGTGTACATTATACTGATGATCCTGGGTAAGGGACCCATATATGAATGTTTACATTATACTGATGATGTTAGATAAAGGGACCCATATATTAATGTGCAAATTAGAGTGATGATCCCAGGGGAAGGGACCCATATATTAATGCATACATTACATTAATGTTCCCAGGGGAAAGGACCCATATACTAATGTGTACATTATAGTGTTGATTTTAGAGGCGGGAACCCATATATTAATGTGTACATTATAATGATGATCCCAGGGGAAGGGACCCATATATTAATGTGTACGTTATACTGCTGTTCCATAGGGTGGGACCCATATATTAATGTGTACATTATACTGATGATGTTATTGGTAGGTGCCCATATATTAATGTGTACATTATACTGATGATGTTAGGGGAAGGGGCACATATATTAATGTGTACATTATACTCATGATGTTAGTGGAAGGGACTCATACATTAATGTGTACATTATACTGATGATGTTAGTGGTAGGGACCTGTACATTAATGTGTACATTATACTGTTGAAGTTAGTTGTAGGGACCTATACATTAATGTGTACATTATACTGATGATGTTAGTGGTAGGGACCTATACATTAATGGCTACATTACACTGATGATGTAAGTGGTAGGGACCTATACATTAATTTGTACATTGTACTGATGATGTTAGTGGTAGGGACCTGTACATTAATGTCTACATTATATTGATGATATTACTGGTAGGGACCCATGTATTAATGTGTACATTATACTGATGATGTCAGGGAACGGACCCTTATATTAATGTGTACATTATACTGATGATCCCAGGGGAAGGACCCATATATTAATGTGTACATTATACTGATGATGTTACAGGAGGGGACTCATAAATTAATGTGTACATTATGGTGATGATGCTAGTAGTACGGACCTATACAATGTGTACATTGTCTTGATCATGTAGGGGCCTGTACATTAATGTGTATATTATGCAGATGTTAGTCGTAGGGATCTATAAACTGATGTGTACTTTATACTGATGATGTTAATGCTAGGGAACTATACATTAATGTGTACATTAAACTGATGGTATTACCGGTAGGGACCCATATACATTATACTGATGATGTCAGGGAACGGACCCATATATTAATGTGTACATTATACTGATGTTGTCAAGGGAAGGGACAAATATATTAATGTGTACATTATACTGATGATCCCAGGTGAAGGGACCCATATATTAATGTGTACATTATACTGATGACCCCAGGGGAAGAGACCCATGGATTAATTTGTACATTATACTGATGATCAAAGGAAAGGACCCATATATTAATGTGTACATTATACTGATGATGTTATAGGAGGGGACCCATATATTAATGTGTACATTATACTGATGATCCCAGGGGAAGGGACCCATATATTAATGTGTACATTATACTGATGATCCCGGAGGAAGGGACCCATATATTAATGTGTACATTATACTGATGATGTTAGGGGAAGGGACCCATATATTAATGTGTACATTATACTGATGATGTTAGGGGAAGGGACCCATATATTAATGTGCACATTATACTAATGATCCCATGGGAAGGGACCCATATATTAATGTGTACATTATACTCATGATGTTAGAGGTGGGTACCCATATATTAATGTGCACATTATACTGATCCCAGGATATATAATTGTGTACATTATACTGATGATATTAGAGAAAAGGGCCCATATATTAAAGTGTACATTATAGTGATGATCTGTTGGGAAGAGACCCATATATTAATGTGTACATTATACTGATGATCAAAGGAAAGGACCCATATATTAATGTGTACATTATACTGATGATGTTATAGGAGAGGACCCATATATTAATGTGTACATTATACTGATGATCCCAGGGGAAGGGACCCATATATTAATGTGTACATTATACTTATGATCCCAGGGAATGAAGCCATATATTACTGTGTACATTATAGTGATGATGTTAGGGGAAGGGACCCATATATTAATGTGCACATTATACTGATGGCATTGGGGTGGGGACCCATATATTAATGTGTATATTATACGGCCAATGTTAGGGTTATAGACCCATATAATAATTTGTAGATTATACTGATGATACCAGGGGAAGGGACCCATATATCAATGTGCGCATTGTACTGATGATCCTGGGTAAGGGACCCATATATTAATGTTTACATTCTACTGATGATGTTAGGGGAGGGGACCCATATATTAATGTGTACAATATGCTGATGATGTTAGGGGAGGGGACCCATATATTAATGTGTACATTATACTGATGATGTTAGGGGAAGGGACCCATATATTAATGTATACATTATACTGATGATGTTAGGGGATGTTACCCATATATTAATGTGTACATTATACTGAAGATATTAGAGGAAGGGATCTATGTATTAATGTTCACATTAAACTGACAATCCCAGGGGAAGGGATGCATATAATAATGTGTACATTATACTGATGATTTAGAGAAGGGGACCCATATATTAATGTGCACATTATAGTGATGATCAAAGGGGAAGGGACCCATATATTAATGTGTACATTATACTGATGATTCCAGGGGAATGGACCCATATATTACTGTGTACATTATAGTGATGATGTTAGGGGAAGGGACATATATATTAATGTGTACATTATACTGATGATGTTAGGAGAGAGGACCCATATATTAATGTGTACATTATACGGACGATGTTAAGGGGGAAGGACCCGTATATTAATGTGTACATTACAATGATGATCCTGGTGATGGGACCCATATATTAATGTATACATTATACTGATGATCTCAGGGGAGGGAACCCATGTACTAATGTGCACATTGTACTGATGATCCCAGGGGAAGGGACCCATATATCAATGTGTACATTATACTGATGATCCCAAGGAAGGGACCCATATAGTAATGTGTACATTATACTGATGATCTTTGGGGAAGGAAACCATATATTGATTGCACATTATACTGATGATGTTAGGAGAGGGACCCATATATTAATGTGTACATTAAACTGAAGATGTTAGCAACAGGGACGAATATATTAAAGTGTACATTATACTGATGATACTAGGGGAAGGGACCTTTATATTAATGTGGATATTATACTCATGATCCCAGGGAAGGGACCCATATATTAATGCGTACGTTATACTGATGATGTCAGGGTGAGGTCCCCTTATGTTAATGTTCATTATACTGATGATGTTATAAGAGGGGACCCATATAGTGTGCACATTATAGTGATCATGTTAGAGGAGGGGATCCATATATTAATGTGCACATTATAGTGATGATCCCAGGGGAATGGACCCATATATTTATGTGTACATTATACTGATGATCCCGGGGGAAGGGACCCATATATTAATGTGTACATTATACTGATGATGTTTGGGGAAGGGACCCATATATTGATCTGTACATTATACTGATGATGTTAGGGGAGGGGACCCATATATTAATGTGTACATTATACTGATGATACCAAGGGAAGGGAATCATATATTAATGTGTACATTATACTGATGATGTCGGGGGAGGGCCCCTTATATTAATGTGTACATTATACTGATGATCACAGGGGTAGGGACCTATACATTAATGTTTATATTTTACTGATGATACTGGTGGAAGGGAGCTATATTATAATGTGTAAATTATCCTGATGACTGCATGGTAAAGAGCCATATATTAAGCATACATTATACTAATGATCCGAGGGAAGGTCTCCATATATTCATGTGTACATTATAGTGATGATCCTAGGAGCATTGACCCATATATTAATGTGTACTTGATACTGATGATGCTAATGGAAGGGATCCAAATATTAATGCGTACATTATAGTGATGACCCCAGGGGAGGGGACCCATATATTAATATGTATATTATACTGATGATGTTAGTGGTAGGGACCTATACATTAATGTCTACTTAATACTGATGATGTTAATGCTAAGGACCTATACATTAATGTGTACATTATACTGATGATATTACTGGTAGGGACCATATATTAATGTGTACATTATACTGATGATCCCAGGGGAAGGACCCATATATTAATGTGTACATTATACTGATGATGTTAGTGGGAGGGACCTATACATTAATGTGTACATTAAGCTGATGGTATTACTGGTAGGGACCCATATATTAATGTGTACATTATACTGATGTTCCCTGGAGAAGGGACCTACATATTAATGTGTACATTATACTGACGATCCCAAGGGAAGGAACCCATATATTAATGTGTACATTATACTGATGATGTTAGTGGTAGGGACCGATAGATGAATGTGTACATTATACTGATGATGTTACTGGTAGCGACCTATACAGTAATGTCTACATTATACTGATGATCTTAGTGGTAGGGAACTATAAGTTATTCTGCACATTATAATGATGATGTTACTGGTAGAGACCTATTCATTAATGGGTAAATTATAATGATGATGTTAGTGGTAGGGACCTATACATTAATCTGTGTAGTATAATCATGATGTTAGCTGTTGGGACCTATACATTAATGTCTATATTATACTGATGATGTTAGTGGTAGGGACCTATACGTTAATTTCTACATTATACTGATGATGTTAGTGGTATGGACCTATACATTAATCTGTACATTATAATGATGATGTTAGTGGTAAGGACCTATACATTAATCTGTACATGATGTTAGCAGAAGAGACCTCTACATTAATGCCTTCTTTATACTGATGATGTTGGGGGTAGGGGCCCATACATTAATGTCTACATTACACTGATGATTTTAGTGGTAGCTACCTATACATTAATGTCTATATTATACTGATGATGTTAGTGGTAGGGACCTATACATTAATGTGTACATTATGCCAGTGATGTTAGTAGTAGGGACCTATGCATTAATTTCTACATTATACTGATGATATAGATTAGAACAACTTCTTGAACAACTCTCAAATTACCTCCCCCAAGAAACACTACTTCTTGGAGACTTTAACATTGACTGGAAATCTTGTAACAATGCTAACCCTACTTCCCATTTAAACCTTTTTGGTTTCAAACAACTAATTGATAGTGCCACTAGAATAAATAAAACAAGCAAAAAAGAAACCACCTTAGACTGGGTTCTTACAAACTCCCCCTCACAAAGCTACAAAACTGGCATCCTTCCTGATGACCTTAGCGATCACTCCCTCACATATGTCATTAGAGCTAAAACTCATCAGGGTTTCCCCAAAAGAATAATCCTCAGGAGAAGAGGCTGAAGGGATAGATTCTTCAGCATCAGAATCCT
>NC_056726.1:1072389557-1072441328 GCF_019279795.1 Protopterus annectens | reverse complement strand
CCCTGTTTTTCAATCAGTATATAGTACACATTAATATATGAGTCCCTTCTCCTGGTATCATCAGTATAATGTAAACATTAATATATGGGTCCCTACTGCTAACATCGTCAGTATAATTTACACATTAATATATGGGTCACCTCCCCTAACATTATCAGTATAATGTGCAGATCAATATATGGGTCCCTTCCCCTAAGATCCTCAGTATAATGTACACATTAATATATGGGTTGCTTCCCTGGGATCATCAGTATAATGTACACATCAATATATGGGTCCCTACCCCTGGGATCATCAGTATAATGTGCACATTAATGTATGGGTCCCATCACTGGGGATCATCAGTATAATGTACACATTAATATATGGCTCCCTACCCCAACATCATCTGTATAATGTACACATTAATATATGGGCCCCTACCAATAACATCTTCAGTATAATGTGCACATTAATATATGGGTCCCACCCTATGGAATATATGTATAATGTACAAATTAATATATGGGTCCCTTCCCCTGGGATCATCAGTATAATGTTCACATTAATATATGGGTCCCACCCAATGGATCATCAGTATAATGTACACATTAATATATGGGTCCCTTCCCCTGGGATCATCAGTATAATGTACACATTAATATATGGGTCCCCTCACCTAACATCATCACTATAATGTACACATTAATATATGGGTCCCTTCCCCTGGGAACATCACTATAATGTACACATCAATATATGGGTCAATTCCCCTGGGATCATTAGTATAATGTACACATTAATATATGGGTCCCCTCCCCTGGTATCATCAGTATAATGTACAAATTAATATATGGGTCCTTTCCCTAGGATCATCAGTATAATTTACATATTAATATATGGGTCCCTTCCCATGGGATCATCAGTAGAATGTACCCATTAATATAAGGGGCCCTCCCGCTGACATCATCAGTATAATGTACTCATTAATATATGGGTCCCTTTCCCTGCTATCATCAGTATATTGTACACATTAATATATGGGTCCCTTCCCCAGGTATCATCAGTATAATGTACACATTAATATATGGGTCCCCTCCCCTAACATCATCAGTATAATGTACAGATCAATATATGGGTCCCTTCCCCTAACATCATCACTATAATGTACACATTAATATATGGGTCCCTACCATTACCATCATCAGTATAATGTACACATTAATGTATAGGTCCCTACCACTAACATCATCAGTGTAATGTACACATTAATATATGGGTCCCTAGCACTAACAGCATCAGTATAATAAACACATTAATGTATAGGTCCCTACTACTAACATCATCCGTATAATATACACATTAATATATGGGTCCCTTCCCCTGGGAATTTCACTATAATGTACACATTAATATCTGGGTCCCTTCCACTGTGATCATCACTATAATTTACAAATTAATGTATGGGTACCCTCCCCTAACATCATCACTATAATGTACACATTAATATATGGTTCCCTTCCCTGTGAACATCAGTATAATGCACTCATTAATATATGGGTCCCTTCCTCTGGGATCATCAGTATAATGTGCACATTAATATATGGGTCACCTCCCCTGGGATCATCAGTATAATGTACACATTAATATATGCGTCCTATTCCCCGGGATCATCAGTATAATGTACACATTAATATATGGGTCCCTTCCCCTGGGATCATCAGTATAATGTACACATTAATATATGGGTCCCCTCCCCTAACATCATCACTATAATGTACAGATTAATATATGGGTCCCTTCCCCTGCGAACATCAGTATAATGTAAATATTAATATATGGGTCCCTTCCCTGTGATCATCAGTATAATGCACTCATTAATATATGGGTCCCTTCCTCTTTGATCATCAGTATAATGTGCACATTAATATATGGGTCACCTCCCCTGGGATCATCAGTATAATGTACACATTAATATATGGGTCCCCTCCCCTAACATCATCACTATAATGTACACATTAATATATGGGTCCCTTCCCCTGGGAACATCACTATAATGTACACATTAATATATGGGTCCCTTCCCCTGGGATCATCAGTATAATGTATACATTAATATATGCGACCCTTCCTTTGGGATCATCAGTATAATGTACACATTAATATATGGGTCCCTTCTCCTGGGATCATCAGTATAATGTACACATTAATATATGGGTCCCTTCCCCTGGGATCATCAGTATAATTTACACATTAATATATGGGTCCCTTCCCCTGGAATCATCAGTAGAATGTACCCATTAATATAAGGGGCCCTCCCCCTGACATCATCAGTATAATGTACACATTAATATATAGGTCCCTTTCCCTGGGATCATCAGTATATTGTACACATTAATATATGGGTACCTTCCCATGGAATCACCAGTATAATGTACACATTAAAATAAGGGTGCCTACCCCTAACATCGCCAGTATAATGTAAACATTAATATATGGGTCCCCTCCCCTAACATCATCAGTATAATGTACAGATCAGTATATGGGTCCCTTCACCTAAAATCATCACTGAAATGTACACATTAATATATGGCCCCCTACCAATAACATCATCAGTATAATGTACACATTAATGTATGGGTCCCTTCCCCTGGGATCATCAGTATAATGTAAACATTAATATATGGGTCCCCTCCCCTAACATCATCAGTATAATGTACAGATCAATATATGGGTCCCTTCCCCTAAAATCATCACTGTAATGTACACATTAATATATGGGTCCCTATCACTAACATCATCAGTATAATGTACACATTAATGTATAGGTCCCTACCACTAACATCATAAGTATAATGTACACATTAATGCATAGGTGCCTACCACTAACATCATCAGTATAATGTACACATTAATGTATAGGTCCCTAGCACTAACATCATCAGTATAATGTACACATCAATGCATAGGTCCCTACCACTAACATCATAAGTATAATGTACACATTAATGTATAGGTCCCTACCATTAACATCATCAGTATATATACACATCAATGCATAGGTCCCTACCTCTAACATCATCAGTATGATGGACAAACGAATGAATAGGTCGCTACCCCTAACATCACCACTATAATGAACACATTAATATTTGGGTCCCTTCCTCTAACATCATCAGTATAATGTAAACATTAATATATGGCTCCCCTCCCCTAACATCTTCACTATAATGTACGCAATAATATAAGGGTCCCTTCCCCTGGGAACATCACTATAATGTACACATTAATATATGGGTCCCTTCCCCTGGGATCATCAGTATAATGTACACATTAATATATGGGATCCTTCCCCTGGGATCCTCAGTATAATGTACACATTAATATTTGTGTCCCTTCCCCTGCGATCATCAGTATAATGTACACATTAATATATGTGTCCCTTCCCCTGGGATCATCAGTATAATGTACACATTAATATATGTGTCACTTCTCCAGGAATCATCAGTATAATGTGCACATTAATATAAGGGGCCCTCCCCCTGGGATCATCAGTATAATGTACACATTAATATATGGGTGCCTACCCCTAACATCGTCAGTATAATGTACACATTAAAATATGGGTTCCATTCCCTAACAACATCAGTATAATGTACAGATCAATATATGGGTCTCTTCCCCTACCATCATCAGTATATTGTACACATTAATATATGGCTCCCTTCCCCTAATAACAATCATCAGTATAATGTACACATTAATATATGGGCCGCTACCAATAACATCATCAGTATAATGTACACATTAATATATGGGTCCCACCCATGGATCATCAGTATAATGTACACATTAATATATGGGTCCCTTCCCCTGTGATCATCAGTATAATGTACATATTAATATATGGGTCCCTTCCCCTAACATCATCAGTATAGTGTACACATTAATATATAGGTCCCCTCCCCTGGGATCATCAGTAGAATGTACATATTACTATATGGGTCCCTTCCCCTGCGATCATCAGTATAATGTACACATTAATATATGGGTCCCTTCCCCTGCGATCATCAGTATAATGTACATATTAATATATGGGTCCCTTCCCCTGGGATCATCAGTATAATGTACACATTAATATATGGGTCCCCTCCCTTAACAACATCAGTATAATGTACAGATCAATATATGGGTCCCTTCCCCTACCATCATCAGTATAATGTACACATAAATATATGCGTCCCTTCCCCTGGTATCATCAGTATAATGTACACATTAATATATGGGTCCCTTCCCTTGGGATCATCACTATAATGTACACATTAATATATGGGTCCCTTCCCCTGGGATCATCACTATAATTTACACATTAATATATGGGTCCCACCACATGAATCATCAGTATAATGTACACTCTAATATATGTGTCCCTTCACCCGGGGTCATCAGTATAATGTACACATTAATATATGGGTCCCCTCCCCTAACATCAACACTATAATTTACACATTAATTTATAGGTCCCCTCCCATTGGATCATCAGTATAATGTACACATTAATATATGGGTCCCTTCCCCTTTGATCATCAGTATAATGTCCACATTAATATATGGGACCCTTCTCCTGTGATCATCAGTATAATGTACACATTAATATATAGGTCCCTTCCCCTGGGATCATCAGTATAATATACACATTAATATATGGGTACTTTCCCGTGGTATCATCAGTATAATGTAAACATTAATATATGGGTCCCTACTGCTAACATCGTCAGTATAATTTACACATTAATATATGTGTCCCCTCCCCCAACATCATCAGTATAATGTGCAGATCAATATATGGGTCCCTTCCCCTAAGATCATCAGTATAATGTATACAATAATATATGGGTCCCTTCTCTGGGATCATCAGTATAATGTACACATTAATATATGGGTCTCTTACCCTGAGATCATCAGTATAATGTGCACATTAATATATGGGACCCCTCCACTGGGATCATCAGTATAATGTACACATTAATATATGGGTCCATTCCCCGGGACCAGCAGTATAAAGTACACATTAATATATGGGTCCCAACCACCAACATAATCAGTATATAGTAGACATTAATGTATAGGTCCCTACCACTAACATCATCAGTATAATGTACACATTAATGTATAGGTCCCTAGCACTAACAACATCAGTATAATGTGCACATTAATGTATAGGTCCCTACTACTTACATCATCCTTATAATATACACATTAATACATGAGTCCCGTCCCCTGGGATTATCACTATAATGTCCACATTAATATCTTGGTCCCTTCCCCTGGGATCATCACTATAATTTACACATTAAAATATGGGTCCCTGCCCATGGATCAACAGTATAATGTACAGATTAATATATGGGTCCCTTCCCCTGGGATCATCACTATAATGTTCATATTAATATATGGGTCCCCTCCCCTAACATCATCACTATATTGTACACATTAATATATGTGTCCCTTCCCCTGTGAACATCAGTATAATGTACACATTAATATATGGGTCCCTCCCCTAACATCATCAGTATAATGTACCCATTCATATATGGGTCCCTTCCTCTGGGATCATCACTATAATGTGCACATTAATATACGGATCCCCTCCTCTAACATCATCAGTATAATGTACACATTAATATATGGGTTCCTTCTCTGGGATCATCACTATAATGTACACATTAATATATGGGTCCCTTCCCCTGGGATCATCACTATAATGTGCACATTAATATATGGATCCCCTCCTCTGACATTATCACTATAATGTACACATTAATTTATGGGTTCCTTCCCCTGGGATCATCAGTATAATGTACACATCAATATATGGGTCCCTTCCCCTGGAATCATCACTATAATGTACACATTAATATATGGGTCCCCTCCTATAACATCATCAGTATAATGTACACATTAATATATAGGTCCTTCCCCTGACATCCTCAGTATAATACAGTTCAAAAAGAATTGCTGCTAGCCTTGTATATGCTCGTTTCCGTTGAATGTAAAATGAATAAATATAGAATAAAAAGCGGAGCGAAGCAAAAAGCAAGTACTTCCACGTATAATAATCCAAGAGTCTTTATTGTAAAATGTGACACAGATAAGCGCTTTTGCAAATAGCTTCATCAGATCTCTCATAATACCCAAAATAACATTCTTCTTATATACACAAATCAATTCAAGGAGACAATTAAGCTTAATTAAGAAGCTCTCATTTAAAGGTATACATCTCAAAGTAGATCTATCTAACCTCTAAATCCAATATATTAGTGCAAATGATAATATAAAATCAAATAGAAATATGAATCTATACAAAAATATATATATAAATAATATGATTAATAAATTTATAAAAACATATGTATAAATAAGTATAAGAATAGGTGAATTTATTATAGAAGATTTCATAATACTGATCAGTATATAATCACTTAACATTTCTACGTTGTCTAAGTTTAGGTTTTATTGAGGCCCTTTCATTCAGGCCTCGTCCTCTATCTGACTTCAGTAGGATAATCCACTCTGTTTCCTTACTCTCTGTATACGTTACAATATCACCTCCTCTAATATTAGGGGTTATGACCTGTAATACTCTGAACAAGAATGTATGTTCTTTATTATACAATGTTATATGCTTAGCTAATGCGTTGTGATTAGAGCCCTTTCTGATGTGATAAAGGTGCTCTCTCATTCTGTCTCTAAATGAACGATTCGTCTTCCCAACATAAAATGATGAACATAATTGACAGACAGCCAAGTATATAACATGAGGAGTCATACAGTTCACTTCAGCATTAATATTAAAACTCCTTAGTAAATCAGGATGCATAAATTCTGTACTACTATCAATAAAAGAGCAAAAATTACAATTACCACAAGGTTTAGTGCATCCAATATTTCTATCATACTTGTCAAGTTTCGGGTAACATAGTATTCTTTTTAAATTATGTTTATTCCTCAGAAGAAAACTTGGTATCTCTCCTACTATTTGCTTTATCTCATCATCTACCTGTAAGATATCCCAATATTTATTAAGAATGGATTTGATGTCATAGTGGTCTGTTGAAAAAGAGGTAGAAAATTTCACATATTTCTGTCTATTAGTATTTGATATAATATGTTCTATATTCCTAGGCCCAAAATAAGGCATAGCTTTTGTAGATCGTAGATTATTTGCTACGTCTAACTGGGGATTAATCTCTGCAATATCATAGCCTCTATCTAGTAATCTTTGTCTCAAATCATCCAATTCAGAGTTAAAGCCATTTTCTGTATAATTCAGCCTTGAAGCTCTAATAGCTTGTCCCCTCATAATGTTCTTAAAGACATAGGGTGGATGCATACTAGATCTAGATAGTAATGAATTATGATGACAAAATTTACGATAGACTCCAGTGTTTATAAGATTACCTTGTAATCTCTCAACATATATGTCCAGAAATTCAATTCTGTTTACTGATGATTTCATCGTAAACTTAAGGCATGGAATTAAACTATTCATGAGCAGATACATAGATTCAAGTTGACTAGTCGTTCCTTCCCATAGAACAAAGACATCGTCAACAAAACGTCTATAAAATGCAACATGCTCCTTGAAAAGTTGTTGCTCAAATAGTACTTCTTCTTCCCAGTGTGCTAAGAACATGTTGGCGTAACTATTGGCACATGAGGTGCCCATAGCTACGCCATCTTTCTGTCTATATACCATATCCTTAAACATAAAGATATTGTTCTCTAAGATTAGCTCTAAGAAATGAACAATTAAATCTATATAAACTGTAGTATAGTCACTATGATCATGTAAATATTGTGAAATAAATGTAAGTCCAAGACCATTTGGAATCACTGTAAATAATGATTGTATATCAAATGTAACAAAGAGACAATCTCTTGTGAGATCTTTATGTTTGATACATTCATAGAACTCAATTAAAAATTGCTTAGTGTCTCTTAATACTATATTATTTTTATTGAGAACATCCCTGAGATGTTTCTCAACAAATATAGACAGATGTTCCGTTACCCATCCACGACCTGAGACTATTGGTCTCATGGGTGGATTCATGTGATCTTTATGTATCTTGGGTTGCCCTTGAATAACTGGAATAATAGGTGTTAAGATGTTCAAATAGTCATATAATTCTTTCTCTATCAACTTACTTCTATAAATGTCCAATAATGTGTCTCTAACATACCTTATAATATCATTAACTATATCATACGAAATAGGTTCATAAAATTTATCCTGCAATAGCAGAATCATCTTTCTTTCATAATCAGCCATATTCATAACTACAATACTACCACCTTTATCAGCTGGTCTGATTATGATGGTACTATTTTCTTGTAGATTCTTTAAACTTTGTCTTTCTTTATAAGTAAGATTATCCATTCTCTTATATCTATTCTTCACTTGCCTATTTCCATAGTATAGGTGTAATTCATCTTCAGTAAGTTTACAATAAGCTTCTATTAAAGGATGATGGACAGGTATATAATCACTTAAATTCTTAAACTTAAAAGAATTATTACACATTATATTGTCAGTAGGTGTTTTATACATTAGTCTCAACATGACATTTCTACAGAATAACTTTAAATCTACAATTGTATCAGTCAACTTACTATGGCTTTTAGGAATAAAATTCAAGCCCTTATTTAATAACTGAATATCTTCACTACTTAATTCAAAACTAGATAAATTATGGTCTAACGTTTGTTGGTCCAAATTTTCTTCAGGGTATGATGAGTTAAAGTATCCTCTGAGAACTTCCTCTTCTGCCTTCCTCAACTCACCGAACGTGACCTCTGTGGGCCTTTGTCTATACGTATCGGTAGAGGAAAAGAAAGCTCAGTATTTACACTATTACTTAGATTGTCTGGTATTCTCATTTTCTTTGGTCTAACTACAACTTCAGAGTCCACTCCAGGCAATGTTGGTTTATCTTTAACTACACGTACATTCGGGTATAAATTATTACTTGAGTCTACACTAGGGTGAACAATATGTATAACGTCAGTAGAATCATTACAATTAATATTATCAGTTGTTATATCATGTATTGATTCCTCATTTCTCAAACCCCTATGTTGTGTTCGTCCAACGGAATCAAACTGTTCATTCAAATTGGAGGTCTTATTGTCCATATAATTAATGTCATTATTATCACAAACACCATCATTTAAATTCGAGCAACCTTTAACAGCAGAATTATTGTTAGTATTGCTCACACAAGTATTTCTATTATTTACACCAATGCCAGCATTTAAATTGTTATTATTGCTATTTACACTAGCATCAATATTACGCCCATGTGTTAGTCTGGGCCAAGTAAAGACATGGCCCAATTTAAAGTCTTTAGTGCCCCTTGCAGCTTTATTTCACTTTTGCTGTAGCAATTTCCTCTCAAGGGCTGAAATACAGTCTAACAAATTATCTAGCAATGGTCTTACTAGCTCAATTGGAAAGTCATCAAACAATTCACGTTGTTTAAAGTTTATTTATTTATTTATTTTATTTTATTTTATTTATTTTACATTTGTTAACAGGGATGGTCCGACTGGATACATGTCCTTTTTCAGTGGAGGCCCGGGGAGAAAAGCTCCAACAGAGTTACATTGATAATTAGGTACAGTAAATGAGCTGAAAGAACTTAACAAAAACATAGGCTATTTACATACAACTACAAGACTGCCATTACTATTTCTGAGATTACTACAAATGTAACATTAATAACTTATTAGCAAGGACGGTAGGCAGTATAATGACATAGAGTTAGACAGGATACATATTTCTTTATCACAGTATACAAAGTACTTATCATCTTAGCTAGTTGTTTATGTTTTAGTTAATGGCACAGAGCTAGTCTGGGTTTGAGCAAGGACATAGCCAGTGTGACTTGAAGTGGAGTTTTAGACTATTTTTGAATTGACTTAGAGAAGTTGCAAGCATGATGTTATTTGGGAGAGAGTTCCATATTTTACCAGTGGTGTTGGCAAATAGTGCATCACCACCTAGGTTGAGAGATTTAGTTGTTTGGACAAGGAGTCTGTTTGCTGAGCGAAGGCAGCTTAGATTGGAGTTTTTTAGTGCTGGGGTATTCTCAGGTTGTTTAAGGATTTTAAAGGCCTCTATGAGTTGGGACTGGTGAAGAAGGTGTGGGAATTCTATCCATCCAAGCTTTTTCAGGTTAGTACAGTGGTGTGTTCTGTAGGATAGGCCTGTATGAACTGTCAATGTGATTATAGCAGGATGAGAGCTTGGCCAGATCAGATTTGTTAAGGTGAGTGAGGACAGGCGAGGCATATAGTAGGGTAGGGAGAAGGTGTGAACGGGCTGTGGCTGCCTGGCTTTGCGTAGGAAGGAAGTCTTTAATTCTATATAAGGTCCCAAGTTTCTTGTTGACTGACTTAATGGCTTGGTTGATATGTACATCAAATCTGAGTTTATTGCCAATGTTTACTCCTAATAGCTGTGTATAGGTGTCTGGGGAGATGATGGTCCCATTATTGGATTTTATAGTGAAGTTTTCAGTCTGAGATCTATTGGTTGGGTAGAAGTAACTTGGTTTTGTTTGGATTTAAGATCAGGAGATGGTTGTAAGCCAGTTTTCGACTTTGGTGAAGCTATGTTGGGTGGTAATTAGTAGATTTGCAAGAGAGGCATTGGAACATATTATAGTTGAGTCATCTGCATATTGAATGCAGGTGGCTTCAGGGATGACTGTTTGGATGTCGTTTATGAAGACTGAAAGAGAGGTCCTAATATGGAACCTTGAGGAACTCCTATGGTATTTGGTAGTAGGCAGGAGAGCTTGTTTGCCACATTACTGCTTGTTGTCTCCCAGTGAGGTAAGCTTGAAACCAGTCAAAGGCTGGAGTATCTAGATACAGGGTTTTTAAAGTATATAGAAGTAACTGATGGTTTACCATATCGAAGGCTTCATCATAGGTCCAGGAAAGAGCGGAGGATATTTTTTATTATTCGGTTAAGATTAATGTTTTCAGTAAAGAGAGGGCAGTGGTTGTACTATGATGGGGTCTGAATCCATGTTGAGAGTCTGTGAGTAGTTTATTTTGGGTTAGATAGAGAATCAGTTGGTGCATGCACTTTTCCATAATTTGGCAAGTGGTGATCGTATGGCTATAGGTCTATAGTTGGATAGTTCTGTGGATGAACCTCCTTTGTGGAGTGGAATAACATAGGATATTTTCCAAATTGAGGGATTGGGCCTCGGGTATGGTTCTGTTAATTAGGATTGAGATAGGGTACATCTGCAGCAATTTGTAGGTATTCAGCCGCAGAAGAGATCGGGCTGAAAGGGTGGTTGGCTTCAGTTTTTTCAAAGGGATCTGATAAAGGATGTGGACACTGGCTGGAAGTTAAAAGAGTGGGCGAGTCGGGTATAGTGTTTATAGAAGTGTGGGGAGGAGAAAGTTGGTTAGCTAATGACTGGATGGTCTCTGTGAAGAAAGTATTGAATGAATTGGCTATATCTTCTTGGCTCTTGTCAGATAATGTTCCTGGGGTCGGAGTAGTGGATTTGCCTGGTTGGAGAAGTTTATTTATGCCTGCCAGTACTTTTGAGGTTATTCTAATGTTTATGTTGCAGATTGTAGAAGTAATTTTTCTTATCTAGTATGATGGCTTTTAGTCTCATTTCTAAGTTGTTGGAATTTGATATGATCTAGGGTCATTTATCCTTTGTCTCTAGTTGTTATTTTGGTTTTGGTGTCTGTTGTTAGCCAGGGTGCTAGTTGAGTTTTAATTCTTGTGGCGTTAGGGGGCATCTGAGTCAAGTATAGTAAGGAATGAATTGTTAAATGATGACACTGCCTCATCAAGGAAGGAACTTTAGTTTTGTCCAGTTACATGATTTGAGTTCAAGTTGAAATTTAGTTGGGTCAAAGTTTTTCTTGGATCTGATAGACCTATAAATAGGTAAGCTTGTACAATTAATTTTGTCTTTCATGATGTATGTGAGCAGGTGATCACTAAGATCATTAGGGAGAGTTCAGACATATAGTTCTGGGATGACTGTTGGTGAGTATCCATTCTAGTATACTCCTTTTTGGTTATTGTTACCTATGCGTGTGGTAGATGATATTATCTGAGAGAATCCATGTAGGTTAACAGGGATGGGGTTGGACTGTGCTGTGCATTGGTTCCAGTCAATATTAACATAGGACAATGGTTTCTTGAGGGTAGTTGTTGGATATCCAATGTAGAATGGCCTCTAGTGTTTCTACATTGTTCCCAGGGGGAATATAGGTGACAATTAGGTTAATGCCCTTATGATTATTTAGTAGAATTTTTAGAGCTAGTATTTCAGCGTTAGAGACCTGGGGTGGTTGTATAGGGTTAGTTATGATGTTAAGTGTGCTATTATATAAGATGGCTATTCCACCTCCTCTTTTCTTTACTTTATCTGCCCTAAGTATATTGTAACCAGGAGGCAGGATCTCATTGTCTTTGGTTGATGGCCGGAGCCGTGTTTCAGATAGACACATTATATTGGGGAGGTATGTGGCTAGTACAGCATGCAGGTTATGTATCTTATTGTTTAGGCTTCTAATGTTTAAGTGGCATATTAGGAGGGAGTTGACCAGTCGGTGGGAGAGTGGGGGGCTGGTAGGATTTTGAGTTAAGGTTGGGCCTGGATTAGGATGGATGTCCCCATATTTGGTTATGTTTTTTCTTTAATCGCTAGTAGTCTAATAACTTTGAATAGTAGTTTTAGTTCATATTTGGATTTTGGTGTTGATTGGGTGGTTTTTAGAAGCAAGTGGTTGGAATTTATAATTTTGGGGTAGTGTAGTAGTGGGCAAGTTCCAGTCAGTGGAGGTAGGGGGTCTTGGTTTGGCATTTTGGATAAGAGAAACCGAATGTGAGATTTTCATAGCTAGTAGAAAGTATGGCAGAATTAAGAGTGGTAAGATAAGAGGAAGGAGTTTATAATTATTTATATGGCGTTATATGTCATCAATGGGTGGGGTCAATGTGCTTCAGAGGAATAGTAGTGGTTAAACAGTAAAGTGGTGGGGAGGAAATTGGAGAGGAAGTTGTGTAGGTTGGAGGAAGTAGGGCCTGTGGCCTGAGTGGCTATAAATGTAGACACAGTGGGGCGGGTGGGATAGGGGCAGGGAGGAGATGGCGAGCCCGGCGCCGAGGAGGCGGAGGGATAAGTGATAAAACCCAGTCCCAGTTTTGGTCCTATGAGTGGGGTAAATAGTCTGATAGTGTAAGTAAGCAGATTGGAGTACAGGCTTGAAATTCAACATAAACATATACAGTTGTAAAATGTCTAATACAATTCAACATAAATAGGCATTTACAGTTGTAAAACACTTACTGGAGACACTGAGCCTTCATGGGGCCTGTAGCAGAGTGGATTGTAGTTTACAAATGGTGCCTGCCACAGGTAATATTTATTAACTCTGGGGATCTTAAGAGTAATAAACAGGAAGGGAGGGAGAACAAGGGTGTGAGCAGGCAGCTCTTTGTACTGCTGCTAATGCCAAAAAGCAAGACAAGTATGTGTTAAGAACAATCACAATTGACCAAGGACTGCTCTGAAACTGTAAGTCTTGTCTTAATTTCTCAGGTGGAAAACCAGGATAACCTTGTATCAGTAGGCTACTGTGGTATAGTTTAAATAAACAAACACACAGTATTGATCAGTTATTGATACTATTTGCTAACAGAAGGGAATAAGAAAGTGGAAGATGTGTGTGTGTGTGTGGTGGTGGTGGTGGTGGGCTGCTTACAGCCAAAGCACAGTGCTCTCAGGGGAAAATGAAGATTGGCTCAAACAGTTAGACACATACTCAAAGTTAACTGTAGCTGTTTGCAGACAGTTCAGACCGGACTGCACTTTTCTTATAGGAATGTTAAAGGTGGTACCGAGTTGAATACTTAAGAGTGGTGTTAGGTTCAAAGTTAACTGTAGCTGTTTGCAGACAGTTCAGACCCGGACTGAACTTTTCTTATAGGAATGTTAAAGGTGGTACCGGAGTTGAATACTTAAGAGTGGTGTTAGGTTCAAAGTTAACTGTAGCTGTTTGCAGACAGTTCAGACCCGGACTGCACTTTTCTTATAGGAATGTTAAAGGTGGTACCGGAGTTGAATACTTAAGAGTGGTGTTAGGTTCAAAGTTAACTGTAGCTGTTTGCAGACAGTTCAGACTGTTTATTGTTTGTACTAACTTATTTATTATAACTTATACTTAAGCTTAAACTTATAGTTTATTGTTTGTACTAACTTCTCTTCTTCCGGAATAAAAAATTCTATTAACAGTTGGAGGTATTTCCGACTCAACTCAATGTTCAGTCGCTGCCATTTAGCCAACAGTTCCGGATAGTCCTTACCTTGAGTCGGCATCGTGAACACGCGTAGCCCTCTAGGAATAATGTTCTGATCCAAACAGTACTGAAAATGTATGTGTTGCGTTTGTAAACGCTTCAGTTTCATGAAATCCTTCTCAATCCCATCGAGCAAAGAAGTATGTAGCCTTTCTGAATCGACAGTTGCTTCAGTAGCATCACTAGTGGCTGCCTCATTGTTAAAGAAACAGGAAGCATTTACAGCATCTTTAAGATGTTGTTGAAGTCTCCGTTACACACATTCACTCCCACGGTCTTCACCTCTGGGGTTATAGTACAATTCGATATTTGCCATCCCAGTAACTTGCTCAAGTTAGCAGCAAAGATAAAATAAAGTAAAAAACAGTTCAAAAAGAATTGCTGCTAGCCTTGTATATGCTCATTTCCGTTGAATGTAAAACGAATAAATATAGAATAAAAAGCGGAGTGAAGCAAAAAGCAAGTACTTCCACGTATAATAATCCAAGAGTCTTTATTGTAAAATGTGACACAGATAAGCGCTTTTGCAAATAGCTTCATCAGATCTCTCATAATACCCAAAATAACATTCTTCTTATATACACAATTCAATTCAAGGAGACAATTAAGCTTAATTAAGAAGCTCTCATTTAAAGGTATACATCTCAAAATAGATCTATCTAAGCTCTAAATCCAATATACTAGTGCAAATAATAATATAAAATCAAATAGAAATATGAATCTATACGAAAATATATATAAAAATAATATGATTAATAAATTTATCAAAACATATGTATAAATAAGTATAAGAATAGGTGAATTTAATATAGAAGATTTCATAATACTGATCAGTATATAATCACTTAACATTTCTATGTTGTCTACGTTTGCACTAGTATATTGGATTTAGAGCTTAGATAGATCTATTTTGAGATGTATACCTTTAAATGAGAGCTTCTTAATTAAGCTTAATTGTCTCCTTGAATTGATTTGTGCATATAAGAAGAATGTTATTTTGGGTATTATGAGAGATCTGATGAAGCTATTTGCGAAAGTGTTTATCTGTGTCACATTTTACAATAAAGACTCTTGGATTACTATACGTGGAAGTACTTGCTTTTTGCTTCGCTCCGCTTTTTATTCTATATTTATCCTCAGTATAATGTTCACAGTAATATATGGGTCCCTTCCCCTGACATCATCAGTATAATGTACACATTAATATGTGGGTCCATACTAGTAATATCATCAATATAATGTACACATTAATGTATAGTTCAATAGCACTAACATCATCAGTATAAATTTCACATCAGTGTATAGATCCCTACCACAAACATCTGTATAATATACACATTAATGTACAGGCCCCTACCACTAACATCATCAGTATACTGTAGATATTAGTGTAAAGGTCCCTACCACTAACATGATCAGGACAATGTACACATTAATGCATAGGTATCTACTACTAACATCATTGGCATAATATACACATTAATTTATTGGTCCCTACCACTAACATCATAAGTATAATGTAGACATTAATGCTTGGGCCCCTACCCCCAACATCATCAGTATAATGTAGACATTAATGTTGAGGTCCCTTCTACTAACATCATCAGTATCATGCATACATTAATGTAAAGGTCCCTACCACTAACTTCATCAGTATAATGTAGCCATTAATGTATAGGTCCCTACCACTAACATCATCATTATACTGTACAGATTAATGTATAGGTCCCTACAACTACCATCATCAGTATAATGTTCACATTATTGTATAGGTCACTAGCACTAACATGATCAATATAATTTACACATTAATGTAAAGGTCCCTAGCACTAACCTCATCACTATATTTTACACATTAATGTATAGGTCTCTATCAGTAACATCATCATTATAATGTGCACATTATTGTATAGGTCCCTAGCACTAACATCATCAACATAATTTACACATTAATGTATAGGTCCCTACAGCTAACTGCATCACTATAATGTACACATTAATGTATAGGTCTCTACCAGTAGCATCATCATTATAATGTGCAGATTAATTTATAGTTCCCTACCACTAAGATCATCAGTATAATGTAGACATTAGTGTATAGGTCCCTTCCAGTAAAATCATCAGTATAATGTACACATTAATCTATATGTCCCTATCACTAACATCATCAGTATAATGTACACATTAATATATGGGTCCCATCACATGGGATCATCAGTATAATGTACACTTTAATATGTAGGTCCCTTCCCCTGGGAACATCAGTATAATGTACACATTAATATAAGGGTCCCCTTCTATAACATCATCAGTATAATGTACACATTAATATATGTGCCCCTCCCCTGGGATCATAAGTATAATGTACACATTAATAAATTGTCCCTGCCAGTAATATCATCAGTATAATGTACACATTGATTTATAGATCCCTAGCATTAACATCATCAGAATAATGTACACATCAGTGTACATATCCTACCACTAACATCAGTATAATATACCCATTAATGTATAGGTCCCTACTACTAACATCATCAGTAGGATGTACACATTAATTTATAGGTCCCTTCTGCTCACATCATTGGCATAATGTACACATTAATGTATAGGTCGCTACCACTAACATTATCAGTATAATGTAGGCATTAATGTATGGGCCCCTACCCCCAACATCATCAGTATAATGTACACATTAATGTATAGGTCCTTTTCGCTAAAATCAGTATCATGTATACATTAGGTTCTACCATTAATGTATAGGTCCCTACCACTAACATCATCAGTATAATGTAGACATTAATGTATAGGTCCCTACCACTAACATCATCATTATAATGTACAGATTAATGTATAGGTCACTACCACTAACATCATCAGTATAATGTGCACATTTATGTATAGGTCCCTACCACTAACATCATCATTATAATGTACAGATTAATGTATAGGTCCCTACCACTAAATTCATCAGTATAATGTATACATTATTGTATAGGTCCCTACCTCTTTCATCATCAGTATAATTTAGAAATTAATGTATAGGTCCCTACCACTAACATCATCAGTATAATGTAGAAATTAATGTATAGGTCCCTACCACTAACATCATCAGTATAATGTGCACATTTATGTATTGGTCCCTACCACTAACATCATCATTATAATGTACAGATTAATGTATAGGTCCCTACCACTAACATCCTCAGTATAATGTACACATAAACATATTGGTCCCTTCCCCTGGGGTCTTCACTATAATGTACACATTAATATTTGGGTCCCTTACATTAGCATCATAAGTATCAAGTACACATTAATATATGGGTCAATGCTCCAAGGAACATCACTATAATGTACACATAAATATATGGGTCCCTTCCACTAACATCATCAGTATAATGTACATATAAATGTATAGTTCCCTATCACTAACATCATCAGTATAATGTACACATTAATGTATATGTCACTACTACTAACAACTTCCGTATAATATACACATTAATATATGGGTACCTTCCCCTGGGATCATCACTATAATGTACACATTAATATCTGGGTCCCTTCCCCTGGGATTATCACTATAATTTACTCATTAAAATATGGGTCCCAGCCCATTGATCATCAGTATAATGTACACATTAATATATGGGTCCTTTCCCCTGGGATCATCAGTATAATGTACAAATTAATATATGTGTCCCCTCCCCTAACATCATCACTATCATGTACACATTAATATATGGGTCCCTTCCCCTGCAGACATCAGTATAATGTACACATTAATATATGGGTCTCTTTCCTGGAAAAATCAGTATAATGCACACATTAATATATATGTCCCTTCTTCTGGGATCATCAGTATAATATGCACATTAATATATGGGTCCCCTCCCATGGGATCATCAGTATAATGTGCACATTAATATATGAGTCCATTCCCTGGGATCATCAGCATAATGTACACATTAATATATGGGTCCCTTCGCTGGTATCATCAGTATAATGTACACATTAATATATGGGTCCCTACCCCTAACATCGTCCGTATAATGTACACATTAATATATGGGTCCCCTCCCCTAAGATCATCAGTATAATGTACACATTAATGTATAGGTCCCTACTACAAACATCATCCGTATAATGGACACACTAATATATGGGTACCTTTCCTGGGATCATCAGTATAATGTACAAATGAATATCTCAGTCATCTCCCCTAACATCATCACTATAATGTACACATTAATATATGGGTCCCTTCCCCTGCGAACATCAGTATAATGTACACATTAATATATGGGTCCCTTCCCTGGAATCATCAGTATAATGCACACATTAATATGTGGGTCCCTTCCCCTGGGATTATCACTATAATTTACTCATTAAAATATGGGTCCCAGCCCATTGATCATCAGTATAATGTACACATTAATATATGGGTCCTTTCCCCAGGATCATCAGTATAATGTGCACATTAATATATGGGTCCCTTTCTCTGGGATCATCAGTATAATGTGCACATTAATATATGGGTCCCTTCCCTGGAATCATCAGTATAATGCACACATTAATATGTGGGTCCCTTCCCCTGGGATTATCACTATAATTTACTCATTAAAATATGGGTCCCAGCCCATTGATCATCAGTATAATGTACACATTATTATATGGGTCCCTACCCCTAACATCATCCGTATAATGTACACATTAATATATGAGTTCCTACCCCTAACATCGTCCGTATAATGCACACATTAATATATGGGTCCCCTACCCTAACATCATCAGTATAATGTACACATTAATATATGGGTCCATTCTACTGGGATCATCAGTATAATGTTCACATTCATATATGGGTCCCTACCCATAACATCGTCCGTATAATGTATAAATTAATATATGGGTCCCCTCCCCTAACATCATCAGTATAATGTACACATTAATATATGGGTCCATTCCACTGGGATCATCAGTATAACGTACACATTCATATATGGGTCACTTCCCCTGGGATCATCACTAGAATGTGCACATTAATATATGGAACCCCTCCTCTAACATCATCAGTATAATGTACACATTAATGTATGGGCCCCTTCCACTGTGATCGTCAGTTTAATGAGCACATAAGAATATGGGTCCCTTCCCCTGGGATCATGACTATAATTTACACATTAATATATGGGTCCACTCCTATAACATCATCAGTATAATGTACACATTAACATATGGGTAATTCACCTGGGATCATCAGAATAATGTACACATTAATAAAAGGGTCCCTTCCCCTGACATCATCAATATAATGTACACATTAATATATGGGTCCACACCAGTAATATCATCAATATAATGTACACATTAATGAATAGTTCCCTAGGACTAACATCATCAGTATAAAGTTCACGTCAGTTTATAGATCCCTACCACTAACACCTGTATAATATACACATTAATGTACAGGCCCCTACATGATCAGGACAATGTACACATTAAAGTATAGGTCTGTACTACTAATATCATTGGCATAATGTACACATTAATGTATTGGTCCCTACCACTAACATCATAAGTATAATGTACACATTAATGCTTGGGCCCCTGCCCCCAACATCATCAGTATAATGTAGACATTAATGTAGAGGTCCTTTCCACTAACATCATCAGTATAATGTATACATTAATGTATAGGTCCCTACCACTAATATCATCAGTATAATGTACACCTTAATGTATAGGTCCCTAGCACTAACAACATCAGTATTTTTTTTTTTTATTTAACATTTGTTGACTGGGAATGTCCGACTAGGTTCCACAGAGCCTGTTTTCAGCGGAGGCCCGGGGAGAAATGCTCCAGATGCATGTCTTTGGAAATAATAATAATAATGTACACATTAATATATGAGTCCCATCTCCTGGGATTATCACTATAATGTACACATTAATATCTGGGTCCCTTCCCCTGGGATCATCACTATAATTTACACATTAAAATATGGGTCCCAGTTCATGGATCAGCAGAAAAATGTACAAATTAATATATGGGTTCCTTCCCCTGGGATCATCAATATAATGTACACATTAATATATGGGTCCCCTCCCCTAACATCATCACTATAATGTACACATTAATACATGGGTCCCTTCCCCTGCGAACATCAGTATAATGTACACATTAATATATGGGTCCCTCCCCTAACATCATCAGTATAATGTACACATTCATATCTGGGTCTCTTCTTCTGGGATCATCACTATAATGTGCACATTAATATATGGATTCTCTCCTCTAACATCATCAGTATATTGTACACATTAATATATGGCTCCTTTCCCCTGCGATCTTCAGTTTAATGAGCACATTAATATATAGGTTCCTTCCCCTGGGATCATCAGTATAATGTACACATCAATATATGGGTCCATTCCCTTGGAATCATCACTATAATGTACACATTAATATATGGCTCCCCTCCTATACCATCATCAGTATAATGTACACATTAATATATGGGTGCTTCCCCTGGGATCTCCAGTATAATGTTCACAATAATATATGGGTCCTTCGCCTCTGATCATCAGTATAATGTACACATTAATATATGGGTCCCTTCCCCTGACATCATCAGTATAATGTTCACATTAATATATGGGTCCCTACCAGTAATATCATCAATATAATGTACACATTAATGTATAGTTCCCTAGCACTAACATAATTAGTATAAAGTTCACATCAGTGTATAGATCCCTACCACTAACATCTGTATAAAATACACATTAATGTACAGGCTCCTACCACTAACATCATCAGTGTAATGTAGATATTAATGTATAGGTCCCTACCACTAACATGATTAGGACAATGTATACATTAATGCATAGTTCCCTACTACTAACATCATTGGCATAATGTACACATTAATTTTTTGGTCCCTACCACTAACATCATAAGTATAATGTAGACATTAATGTTGAGGTCCCTTCTACTAACATCATCAGTATAATGTATATATTAATGTATAGGTCCCTACCACTAACATCATCATTATAATGTACAGATTAATGTACAGGTCCCTACCACTAACTTCATCAGTATAATGTAGATATTAATGTATAGGTCCCTACCACTAACATCATCATTATAATGTACACATTAATGTATAGGTCCCCACCACCAACATCATCAGTATAATGTAGACATTATTGCTTGGGCCCCTACCCCCATCATCATCAGTATAATGTAGACATTAATGTAGAGGTCCCTTCCGCTAACATCATCAGTATAATGTGTGCATTAATGTATAGGTCCCTACCACTAACATCATCATTATATTGTGCAGATTAATGTATAGGTGCCTACAACTAACATCATCAGTATAATGTGCATATTATTGTATAGGTCCTTAGCACTAACATCATCTATTTAATTTACTCATGAATGTAGAGGTCCCTACAACTAACCTCATCAATATATTGTACACATTAATGTATAGGTCTCTACCAGTAACATCATCATTATAATGTGCACATTATTGTATAAGTCCCTAGCATTAACATCATCAACATAATTTACACATTAATGTAGAGGTCCCTACAGCTAACTGCATCACTATAATCTACACATTAATGTATAGGTCTCTACCAGTAACATCATCATTATAATGTGCAGATTAATTTATAGTTCCCTACCACTAAGATCAACAGTATCATGTAGACATTAGTGTATAGGTCCCTACCAGTAATATCATCAGTATAATGTACACATTAATCTATAGGTCCCTACCACTAACATCATCAGTATAATGTACACATTAATGTATAGGTCACTACCACTAACATCATCATTATAATGTACACATTAATGTATAGGTCCCTACCACTAACATCATCAGTACAATGTACACATTAATATATAGGTCCCTACTACTAACATCATTGGCATAATGTACACATTAATGTACAGGTCCACCACTAACATCCTCAGTATAATGTAGACATTAATGTATAGGTCCCTACCACTAACATCATCATTATAATGTACAGATTAATGTATAGGTCCTTACCACTAACATCATCATTATAATGTAGACATTAATGTATAGGTCCCTACCACTAACATCATCAGTACAATGTACACATTAATGTATAGGTCCCTACTTCTAACATCATTGGCATAAACTACACATTAATGTATATGTCCGTACTACTAACATCATTGGCATAATGTACACATTAATGTATTGGTCACTACCACTAACATCATAAGTATAATGTACACATTAATGTATAGGTCCCTACCACTAACATCATCAGCATAATGTACACATTTATGTATAGGTCCCTACCACTAACCTCATCAGTATAATGTAAACACTAATGTATAAGTCCCTACTCTTAACATCATCAGTATAATGCACACATTAATATATGGGCCCCTTCCTCTAACATCATCAGTATAATGTACACATTAATATATGTGTCCCTTCCCCTAACATTATCAGTATAATGTACACATTAATATATGGGCCCCTACCAATAACATCATCAGTATAATGTACACATTAATATATGGGTCCTACCCATGGATCATCAGTACAATGTACACATTAATATATGGGTCCCTTCCCCTGGGATCATCAGTATAATGTACACATTAATATATGGGTCCCCTCCCCTAACATCATCGTTATAGCATACACATTAATGTATGGATCCCTTCCCCTGGCAACATCACTATAATGTATACATTAATATAAGGGTCCCTTCCCCGGGGATCATCAGTATAATGTGCACATTAATATATGGGTCCCCACCCCTGGGATCATCAGTATCATGTACACATTCATATATGGGTCCCTTCTCCTTGGATCATCAGTATAATGTACACATTAATATTTGGGACCCTTCCCCTGCGATCATCAGTATAATGTACATATTAATATATGGGTCCCTTCCCCTGGGATAATCAGTATAATGTACACATTAATATATGTGTCCCTTCTCCTGGGATCATCAGTATAATGTGCATATTAATATAAGGGGCCCTTCCCCTGACGTCATCAGTATAATGTACACATTAATATATGGGTTCCTTCCCCTGGGATCACCAGTACAATTTACACATTAATATATGGGTGCCTACCCCTAACATCGTCAGTGTAATGTACACATTAATATATGGGTCCCCTCCCCTAACATCATCAATATAATGTACATATCAATATATGGGCCCTTCCACTACCATCATCAGTATAATGTACACATTAATATATTGGTCCCTACCCTGAGATCATCACTATAATGTACACGCTAATATATTGGTCCCTTCCCCTGGGATAATCACTATAATTTACACAATAATATATGTCTCCCACCCCATGGATCATCAGTATAATGTGCACATTAATATATGAGTAAAGTCCTCCGAGGTCATCAGTATAATGTACACATTAATATATGGGTCCTCTCCCTAACATCATCACTATAATTTACACATTAATATATAGGTCCCCCTGGGATCTACAGTATAATGTACACATTAATATATGGGACCCTTGCCCTTTGATCATCAGTATAATGTACACATTAATATATGGGACCCTTTCCCTGTGATCATTAGTGTAATGTACATATTACTATATGGGTCCCTTCCCCTGGGATCATCAGTATAACGTACACATTAATATATGGGTCCCTTCTCCTGGGATCATCAGTATAATGAACACATTAATATAAGGGGTCCTCCCCCTGACATTATCAGGATAATGTACACATTAATATATAGGTCACTTCCCCTGTGATCATCAGTATAATGTACACATTAATATATGGGTCCCTTCCCCTGGTATCATCAGTATAATGTAATCATTAATATATGGGTCCCTACCGCTGACATCGTCAGTATAATGTACACATTAATATATGGGTCCCCTCCCCTAACATCATCAGTATAATGTACAAATTAATATATGGGTCCCTTCCCCAGGATCATCCATATAATGTACACATTAATATATGGGTCCCTTCCCCTGGAATCATCACTATAATGTGCACATTAATATATGGATCCCCTCCTCTAACTTCATCAGTATAATTTACACAATAATATATGGGTCCCTTTTTATTGGGATCATCAGTATAACGTACATATTAATATATGGGTCCCTTCCCCGGGATCATCAGTATAAAGTACACATTAATATATGGGTCCCTTCCCCTGGTATTATCAGTATAATGTACACATTAATATATGGGTCCCTTCTCCTGGGATCATCACTATAATGTACACATTATTATATGGTTCCCTTCCCATGGGATCACCAGTATAATGTACACATCAATATATGGGTCCCTTCCACTGGGATCATCAATATAATTTGTACATTAATATATGGATCCCCTCCTCTAAAATCATCACTCTAATGAACACATTAATATATGGGTCCTTCCCCTGGCATCATCAGTATAATGTACACATTAATATATGGGTCCTTCCCCTGGGATCATCAGTATAATGTACACATTAATATATGGGTCCCTTCCCCTGTTATCATCAGTATAATGTACTCATTAATATATGGGTCCCTACTCTTAATATCACCAGTATAATGTACACATTAATATACAGGCCCCTACCACTAACATCATCAGTATAATGTAGACATTAATGTATAGGTCCCTACCACTAACATGATCAGGGCAATGTAGCCATTAATGCATAGGTCCCTACCACTAACATCTTCATTATAATGTACAGATTAATGTAAAGCCCCTACCACTAACATCATCAGTATAATGTATACGTTAATTGATAGGTCCGTACCAATAACATCATCATTATAATGTACAGATTAATGTATAGGTCCCTACCACTAACATCATCAGTATAATTTATACATTAGTGTATAGATCCCTACCACTAACATCATCAGTATAATGTAGAAATTAATGCATAGGTCCCTACCACTAACATCATCAGTATAATATAGACATTAAGGTATAGGTCCCTACCACAAACATCATCATTATACTATACAGATTAATGTATTGGTCCCTACCACTAATATCATCAGTATAATGTGCGCATTAATGTATAGGTCCCTACCACTAACCTCATCACTATAATGTACACATTACAGTATAGGCCTCTACCAGTAACATCATCATTATAATGTGCAGAATAACTTATAGTTCCCTACCACTAAGGTCATCAGTATAATGTAGACATTAGTGTACAGGTCCTTTCCAGTAACATCATCAGTATAATGTACACATTAATATATGTGTCCCTTCCCCTGGGAACAACATTATAATGTACATATTAATATATATGGGTCTGTTCCCCTGGGATCATCAGTATAATGTACACATTAATATATGGGACCCTTTCCCTGTGATCATCAGTATAATGTACACATTAAAATTTGGGTCCCTTTCCCCTACGATGATCAGTATAATGTACATATTAATATATGGGTCCCTTCCCCTGGGATAATCAGTATAATGTACACATTAATATATGTGTCCCTTCTCCTGGGATCACCAGTATAATGTGCACATTAATATAAGGGGCCCTCCCCTGACTTCATCAGTATAATGTACACATTAATATATAGGTTCCTACCCCTAACATCGTCAGTGTAATGTACACATTAATATATGTGTCCCCTCCCCTAACATCATCAGTATAATGTACAGATCAATATATGGGACCCTTCCCCTACCATCATCAGTATAATGTACACATAAATATATGGGGCCCTACCAATAACATCATCAGTATAATGTACACATTAATGTATAGGTCCCTAGCACTAACATCATCAGTATAATGTACACATTAATGTATATGTCACTACTACTAACATCCTCTCTATAATATACACATTAATATATGGGTCCCTTCCCCTGGGATCATCACTATAATGTACACATTAATATATGGGTCCCTTCCCTTGGCATCATCATTATAATTTACACATTAATATATCGGCCCCACCCCATGGATCATCAGTATAATGTACACATTATCATATGGGTCCCCTCCCCTTACATCAGCACTATTATTTACACATTAATATATAGGTCCCCTCCCCTGGGATCATCAGTAGAATGTATACATTATTATATGGGTCCCATCCCCTGGGATCATCAGTATAATGTACACATTAATAGATGGGTCCCTTCCCCTGGTATCATCAGTATAATGTACACATTAATATATGGGTCCATTCCCCTGGTATCATCAGTATAATGTAAACATTAATATATGGGTCTCTACCGCTAACATCTTCAGTATAATGTACACATTAATATATGGGTCACCTGCCCTAACATCATCAGTATAATGTACACATTAATATATGGGTCCCTCCCCCTGTGATCATCAGTGTAATGAGCACATTCATATATGGGTCTCTTCCCCTGGGATCATCACTCTAATGTGCACATTAATATATGGATCCCCTCCTCTAACATCATCTGTATAATGTACACATTAATATATGGGTCCCTACCCCTGTGATCATCACCATAATGTAAACATTAATTTATGGGTCCCTTCCTATAACATCATCAGTATAATGTACACATAATTATAAGGGTCCTTCCCCTGGGATCATCAGTATAATGTACACATTAATATATGAGTCCCTTCCCCTGACATCATCAGTATAATGTACACATTAATATATGGGTCCCTACTTGTAATATCATCAGTATAATGTACACATTAATCTATAGTTCCCTAGCACTAAAATCATTATAATGTACACATCAGTTTATAGATCCCTATGACTAACATCTGTATAATGTACACATTAATGTACAGGCCCCTACATGATCAGGACAATGTACACTTTAATGTACAGGTCCGTACTACTAACATCATTGGCATAATGCACATATTAATGTATTGGCCCCTACCACTAACATCATAAGTATAATGTACAGATCAATATATGTGACCCTTCCACAACCATCATCAGTATAATGTACACATACATATATAGGGCCCTACCAATAACATCATCAGTATAATGTACACATTAATGTATAGGTCCCTAGCACTAACATCATCAGTATAATGTACACATTAATGTATATGTCACTACTACTAACATCCTCTCTATAATATACACATTAATATATGGGTCCCTTCCCCTGGGATCATCACTATAATGTACACATTAATATATGGGTCCCTTCCCTTGGCATCATCACTATAATTTACACATTAATATATCTGCCCGACCCCATGGATCATCAGTATAATGTACACATTAACATATGGGTCCCCTCCCATTACATCAGCACTATAATTTACACATTAATATATAGGTCCCCTCCCCTGGGATCATCAGTAGAATGTACACATTATTATATGGGTCCCATCCCCTGGGATCAGCAGTATAAAGTACACATTAATATATGGGTCCCTTCCCCTGGTATCATCAGTATAATGTACACATTAATATATGGGTCCATTCCACTGGGATCATCAGTATAATGTACACATTCATATATGGGTCTCTTACCCTGGGATCATCACTCTAATGTGCACATTAATATATGGATCCCCTCCTCTAACATCATCAGTATAATGTACACATTAATATATGGGACCCTCCCCCTGTGATCGTCAGTTTAATGAGCACATTCATATATGGGTCTCTTCCCCTGGGATCATCACTCTAATGTGCACATTAATATATGGATCCCCTCCTCTAACATCATCTGTATAATGTACACATTAATATATGGGTCCCTTCCCCTGTGATCATCACCATAATGTAAACATTAATTTATGGGTCCCTTCCTATAACATCATCAGTATAATGTACACATAATTATAAGGGTCCTTCCCCTGGGATCATCAGTATAATGTACACATTAATATAAGGGTCACTTCCCCTGACATCATCAGTATAATGTACACATTAATATATGGGTCCCTACCAGTAATATCATCAATATAATGTACACATTAATGTATAGTTCCCTAGCACTAACATCATCAGTGTTAAGTACACATCAGTTTATAGATCCCTATGACTAACATCTGTATAATGTACACATTAATGTACAGGCCCCTACATGATCAGGACAATGTACACTTTAATGTACAGGTCCGTACTACTAACATCATTGGCATAATGCACATATTAATGTATTGGTCCCTACCACTAACATCATAAGTATAATGTAGACATTAATGCTTGGGCCCCTAGCTCCAACATCATCAGTATAATGTAGACATTAATGTAGAGGTCCCTTCCGCTGACATCATCAGTATAATGTATACATAAATGTATAGGTCCCTACCACAAACATCATCAGTATAATGTACACATTATTGTATAGGTCCCTAGCACATTAGTATAATATGTAGAACAAACAAGATAGTACCACCACAATAAATGTCATAAAATGGAATTTATTTCTTCTTAAAACAAATTGTTTGTTCTACATATTGTTTTTCTGTTTCCTTATTTGAACCTTTGGGCTACAACGGCATTCTCTTTTGCATCAACAACAGTATAATGTACAAAATAATGTATAGGGCCCTACTACTAACATCATTTGTATAATATACACATTAATATATGAGTCCCTTCCCCTGGGATTATCACTATAATGTACACATTAATATCTGGGTCCCTTCCCCTGCGATCACTATAATTTACACATTAAAATATGGGTCCCAGCCCATGGATCAGAAGTATACTGTACACATTAATATATGGGTCCCTTCACCTGGGATCATCAGTATAATGTACACATTAATATATGGGTCCCCTCCTCTAACATCATCACTATAATGTACACATTAATATATGGGTCCTTCCCCTGGGATCTTCAGTATAATGTTCACATTAATATATGGGTCCCTTCCCCTGACAAAATCAGTATAATGTACACATTAATATATGAGTCCCTACCAGTAATATCATCAATATAATGTACACATTAATGTATAGGTCCCTACCACTAACATCATCAGTATAATGTAGATATTAATGTATAGGTCCCTACCACTAACATGATCAGGACAATGTACACATTAATGCATAGGTTTGCACTACTAACATCATTGGCATAATATGCACATTAATTTATTGGTCCATACCACTAACATCATAAGTATAATGTAGACATTAATGCTTGGGCCCCTATCCCCAACATCATCAGTATAACGTAGACATTAATGTTGAGGTCCCTTCTGCTAACATAATCAGTATCATGCATACATTAATGTAAAGGTCCCTACCACTAACTTCATCAGTATAATGTAGCCATTAATGTATAGGTCTCTACCACTAACATCATCATTATACTGTACAGATTAATGTATAGGTCCCTACAACTACCATCATCAGTATAATGTTCACATTATTGTATAGGTCACTAGCACTAACATGATCAATATAATTTACACATTAATGTAAAGGTCCCTAGCACTAACCTCATCACTATATTTTACACATTAATGTATAGGTCTCTATCAGTAACATCATCATTATAATGTGCACATTATTGTATAGGTCCCTAGCACTAACATCATCAACATAATTTACACATTAATGTATAGGTCCCTACAGCTAACTGCATCACTATAATGTACACATTAATGTATAGGTCTCTACCAGTAGCATCATCATTATAATGTGCAGATTAATTTATAGTTCCCTACCACTAAGATCATCAGCATAATGTAGACATTAGTGTATAGGTCCCTTCCAGTAACATCATCATCAGTATAATGTACACATTAATCTATATGTCCCTACCACTAACATCATCAGTATAATGCACACATTAATATATGGGTCCCATCACATGGGATCGTCAGTATAATGTACACTTTAATATGTAGGTCCCTTCCCCTGGGAACATCAGTATAATGTACACATTAATATAAGGGTCCCCTTCTATAACATCATCAGTATAATGTACACATTAATATATGGGTCCCCTCCCCTGGGATCATAAGTATAATGTACACATTAATAAATTGTCCCTGCCAGTAATATCATCAGTATAATGTACACATTGATTTATAGGTCCCTAGCATTAACATCATCAGTATAATGTACACATCAGTGTACATATCCTACCACTAACATCAGTATAATATACACATTAATGTATAGGTCCCTACTACTAACATCATCAGTAGGATGTACACATTAATTTATAGGTCCCTTCTGCTCACATCATTGGCATAATGTACTCATTAATGTATAGGTCGCTACCACTAACATTATCAGTATAATGTAGGCATTAATGTATGGGCCCCTACCCCCAACATCATCAGTATAATGTACACATTAATGTATAGGTCCCTTACGCTAAAATCAGTATCATGTATACATTAATGTACAGGTCCCTACCACTAACATCATCAGTATAATGTAGACATTAATGTATAGGTCCCTACCACTAACATCATCATTATAATGTACAGATTAATGTATAGGTCCCTACCACTAACATAATCATTATAATGTACACATTAATGTATAGGTCACTACCACTAACATCATCAGTATAATGTGCACATTTATGTATAGGTCCCTACCACTAACATCATCATTATAATGTACAGATTAATGTATAGGTCCCTACCACTAACTTCATCAGTATAATGTATACATTATTGTATAGGTCCCTACCCCTTTCATCATCAGTATAATGTAGAAATTAATGTATAGGTCCCTACCACTAACATCATCAGTATAATGTAGAAATTAATGTATAGGTCCCTACCACTAACATCAGCAGTATAATGTGCACATTTATGTATTGGTCCCTACCACTAACATCATCATTATAATGCACAGATTAATGTATAGGTCCCTACCACTAACATCCTCAGTATAATGTACACATAAACATATCGGTCTCTTCACCTGGTGTCTTCACTATAATCTACGCATTAATATTTGGGTCCCTTACATTAGCATCACCATTATCAAGTACACATCATCAGGCCATTGACGAGGGGAAGGTGGTCCACACAGCCTACCTGGACCTCGCAAAAGCTTTCGATACAATACCCCACTCGGGCATTATAGATAAGCTCACCAGCTTAAATATAAACCCCTATGTCACTAGATGGGTTGCAAACTGGCTCAAGGACAGAACCCACATGGTTAGAATTGCTGGAGCCATGTCAGACTCCAAACCAGTTACAAGTGGCGTCCCACAAGGCTCAGTCCTGGGACCTCTCTTGTTCGGTATATATTTCTCGGCGGTACAGTCCAACACGGTAGGACTGTGGCTGACCAAGTTCACAGATGACTGCAAACTGGGCGCCACAATCAACTCTCCAGCCGACACAAGCATCCTCCAAAAGGGCCTCATAGAAACAGACAACTGGTGCCAGAGCCATGGCCTCAAGCTAAACGCCAAAAAGTGTATAGTCATCCGCTTTGGCAAAAACAAAGTGCCCACAAATTACCAGATAGGTGGTAATCCATTAAGTACAGAAGAAGTCATTAGGGACCTGGGTACCCAAGTTGATGGCAATCTCTCATTTGACAACCATGTGGCCAAAGTGGTTAGAAAAACATTTTATATAGCCCACCTAATCATGAAGGGATTCACATCTAGATCAGGGGAGGTCATCGTACCTCTTTACTCATCCCTCATCAGGCCCATAATTGAGTACAATGCCCCTTTTGGGATGTACCTTACCAGACACCTGCAGCAACTGGAAAGACCCCAAAAGTACCTCACCAAGAGGATCAAAGGGCTCAAACAGATGCCATATGCTGCCCGGTTAAAGAAACTCCAGCTCTACTCAGTGGCATACCGCCTGCTCAGAGGCGATCTGTTCCTGACGTATAAAGCCATGTCCAACCCAGAATTAATGGACATGCTGCACCTCAGAAAATCCAAATCCCATCGAGCTACGCGCTTGAGAGACTTGAACCTCAGCACTGAAATAAATAGGACATGCTGGAGGGGCAGATTCATAACCCAGAGGCTCCCTTCACTCTGAAATAAAACCCCAGTCCAGGTTAGGCAGAATCCCACATTGACTCTCTTCAAGAGGAATCTTGATGAGTGGATGGGAGATCATAGGTTTACCCCGGCTATCACTTCTGTGTCACTGTTAGACAGAGGCACAGTATACTAACCTCTAAAAAAAGGCATAGCAAAATTAATTTTAAATGGGTGGCAAAAGCCAAACATACTCTGGCTAGGCTTATAAATGCCCTAGGGCAGATAGCCTAGTATGAACCTATGAACCTATGAACATTAATGTATGGGTCAATGCTCCAAGGAACATCACTATAATGTACCCATAAATATATGGGTCCCTTCCACTAACATCATCAGTATAATGTACACATTAATGTATATGTCACTACTACTAACAACTTCCTTATAATATACACATTAATATATGGGTACCTTCCCCTGGGATCATCACTATAATGTACACATTAATATCTGGGTCACTTCCCCTGGGATTATCACTATAATTTACTCATTAAAATATGGGTCCCAGCACATTGATCATATGTATAATGTACACATTAATATATGGGTCCTTTCCCCTGGGATCATCGGTATAATGTACAAATTAATATATGAGTCCCCTTCCCTAACATCATCACCATCATGTACACATTAATATATGGGTCCCTTCCCCTGCAGACATCAGTATAATGTACACATTAATGTATGGGTCCCTTTCCTGGAAAAATCATTATAATGCACACATTAATATATATGTCCCTTCTTCTGGGATCATCAGTATAATATGCACATTAATATATGGGTCCCCTCCCATGGAATCATCAGTATAATGTGCACATTAATATATGAGTCCATTCCCTGGGATCATCAGCATAATGTACACATTAATATATGGGTCCCTTCGCTGGTATCATCAGTATAATGTACACATTAATATATGGGTCCCTACCCCTAACATCGTCCGTATAATGTACACATTAATATATGGGTCCCCTCCCCTAAGATCATCAGTATAATGTACACATTAATGTATAGGTCCCTACTACAAACATCATCCGTATAATGGACACACTAATATATGGGTACCTTTCCCTGGGATCATCAGTATAATGTACAAATGAATATCTCGGTCCCCTCCCCTAACATCATCACTATAATGTACACATTAATATATGGGTCCCTTCCCCTGCGAACATCAGTATAATGTACACATTAATATATGGGTCCCTTCCCTGGAATCATCAGTATAATGCACACATTAATATATGGGTCCCTTCCTCTGGGATCATCAGTATAATGTGCACATTAATACATGAATCCCCTCCCATGGGATCATCAGTATAATGTACACATTAATATATGGGTCCTTTCCCCAGGATCATCAGTATAATGTGCACATTAATATATGGGTCCCTTTCTCTGGGATCATCAGTATAATGTGCACATTAATACATGGGTCCCCTCCCCTAACATCATCAGTATAATGTACACATTATTATATGGGTCCCTACCCCTAACATCATCCGTATAATGTACACATTAATATATGGGTCCCTACCCCTAACATCGTCCGTATAATGCACACATTAATATATGGGTCCCCTACCCTAACATCATCAGTATAATGTACACATTAATATATGGGTCCATTCTACTGGGATCATCAGTATAATGTTCACATTCATATATGGGTCCCTACCCATAACATCATCCGTATAATGTATAAATTAATATATGGGTCCCCTCCCCTAACATCATCAGTATAATGTACACATTAATATATGGGTCCATTCCACTGGGATCATCAGTATAACGTACACATTCATATATGGGTCACTTCCCCTGGGATCATCACTAGAATGTGCACATTAATATATGGAACCCCTCCTCTAACATCATCAGTATAATGTACACATTAATATATGGGCCCCTTCCGCTGTGATCGTCAGTTTAATGAGCACATAAGAATATGGGTCCCTTCCCCTGGGATCATCAGTATAATGTACACATAAATATTTATTTATTTATTTTATTTTATTTATTTTATTTTTTTTATTTTATTTTACATTTGTTGACCGGGAAAGTCCGACTGGACACATGTCCGTTTTCAGCGGAGGCCCGGGGAGAAAAGCTCCAATAATACAATAGTAGTTTACAAAAAGTTCCAATAGTACATAGTAGGTTACAGCAATGATTGTCAGCTAACTTACGATTGTAGTTATGCACTAAATACCCAGGGTAGAAAAAATTTTACATTAGTATGTACAATCACAATTATAAAGAGAAAAACAAAGCGTCATATAGTTAGTATACAGAGGTGAGAAAAAAGTTACATTAAGATGAACAGTGAACAATTATTATAAGAAACAAACCTACATGTAGTTAGTTTCAGGGGGAGAGAGTAGAAGGCTTGAGGCCTAGGAGGCTAGTAATTTTACTGAGGAGGTTGAGGGGGAGCTATGAGTTAGTCTGGATTAGAACATTGGCAAAGCCAGTGGGATTTGAAGTGGTGGGAGAGTCCATTCCTGAAAGTATTTAGGGAGGTTGCTTCGGTGAGACTAGGAGGAAGAGAGTTCCATGTTTTACCCACTGTGTTTGAAAACAGAGAGTCACCTCCTGAGTTACAGGATTTGATTGTCTGTGCGAGTATTTTGTTCATAGGTTCATAGGTTCATAGGTTCATACTAGGCTATCTGCCCGAGGGCATTTACAAGCCTAGCCCATAGTTTTGTGGCTTACGCCACCCCTTTAGTTTGGGGAACTATGCCCATTATTTTGCTGTGCCTCTGTCGAGCAGTGACACTGAGGTAATCCCTGGGGTATATTTGCGATCTCCCATCCATTGGTCAAGATTTCTCTTGAACAAGGCCAGGGAGGTGCTTTGCCTCACATATACCGGGATTTTGTTCCACAGCATAGGGAGTCTTTGGGTAATGAATCTATCCCTCCAGCACGTTCTATTAATAGCCGTGTCGAGGTTTAGGTTTCCGCCTTGTGGTTCTGGTGGATCTAGATTTTTGAGGTGAAGCATGTTCATCAAGTCAGGGTTTGACAATGCCCTGTATGTCAGGCACAGGTCACCCCTGAGCAGTGTAAGCGACTGAATAGAGCTGGAGTTCTTTCAGTCGGGCAGCATAGGACAGATTTTTGAGTCCCTTAATCCTCTTGGTGAGGAACTTTTGTGGCCTCTCCAGCTGCTGCAAGTGTCGGGTCAGATACATTCCGAATGGGGCATTGTACTCAATCATTGGTCTGATGAGTGATGAATATAGGGAGACTATGACCTCCCTTGATCTAGAGGTGAATCCCTTCATGATAAGGTAGGCAATGTAGAAGGTCTTCCTAACTATTTTAGCAGCATGGGTGTCGAATGACAGGCTGCTGTCAACCTGGGTCCCCAGGTCCCTGATAACCTCTTCTGTGCCCAGTGGATTGCCACCTATATGGTAGCTAGGGGTAACCTTGTTTTTCCCGAAGGGTATGACTATGCATTTTTTGGCATTTAACTTGAGGCCGTGGCTCTGGCACCAGTTGTCCGTATCTGTGAGCCCATTCTGAAGGATATCTGTGTCAGATGTGTTTTCGACTACGGCACCCAGTTTGCAGTCGTCTGCAAACTTTGTCAGCCAAAGCCCTCTTGTGTTAGCTTGTACTTCTGAGAAGTAGATGCCAAACAAGAGTGGGCCAAGGACTGAGCCCTGTGGGACTCCACTTGAGACAGGCTTAGAGTCAGACATGGCACCGGCAACTCTGACCCTGTGGGTTCTGTCACTCAGCCAGTTTGCAACCCATCTTGTGATGTATGGGTTTACATTTAGGCTGATGAGTTTTTCAATGATGCCCGAGTGGGGTATTGTATCGAAGGCCTTCGCCAGATCGAGGTAGGCTGTATGGACTGCCTTTCCTCATCAATGGCCTTGGTGACTGTTTCAAAAAGTCAACCAAGTTTAAAAGGCATGATCTGCCTTGACAAAGCCAAACTGGGTTGGATCCAAAGTCTGCAATTTCCCTATGTCTTTATTTATGAGATCCATTATGATCCTCTCCATGGCTTTGCAGATAAGGCTTGTCAAGCTAATGGGCCGGTAATTTCCAGGGTCGGTGGAGGCACCGCCTTTGTGAAGTGGGATCACAGTCGCCAGCGCCATTCCCTGGGTACGTATCCAGAGGTGAGACTACGATTAAACAGCTGTCCTAACTGTGGGTTTAATTCCTCGTTGAGTGTATGTAGCACACAGTCGGGGACACCATCAGGTCCCATGGAAGCTGTGTTTTTTGCCTTGGAGAGGGCAGTTCTCACTTGAGCATTAGAGATGTTTGGTGGGCTGCAATCGTTTGGTATAGATATCTCTTCTTTTGGGGGGGAGAAGTTTGCACTGAACCTGTCAGCCAGTATGTTGGCAATGTCTGCAGGATCAGTAATCTTCTCGTCATTTTGAACTAATTCTGAGCATATCTGGGAGTTTCCTCCCAGGTTTCTAACATAGCTAAAGAAGGCCTTATGGTTGTCTTTAGAGTCTTTAGCTATTCTTCTCTCAAAATTTGCTTTGGATGATTTTATGAGAGCTCTTAGTTTTTTGCTTATAGTGATCAAAGGTGTCTTACCTTTCAAGGATTTTGCTCTATCATGTAGTAGCTTCCTCCTTTTGTTGTAGAGTTTGTTTATGGCTGGGGTCCACCAGACTGGACGCTTGCCTTTGGTACAAAGAGTCTTTGTTTTGCTTGGGATTGCCCTATCCATGCAGTCCTGCAGGTGCTGGTAGAAGGCATTTGTAAGTGATTCAGCGGCTTGAGTACTGTTTTCCGCCGGCTCGGGGGCCTTAAAGGAGACCACACTAGTCTTTAGAAGTGTAAAGTCGGCTTTTGAGAAGTTCTTTACTGTGGTCTTTTTTATTTCAGGAGGGGGTGGGATGAGGACCTCCAGTGAGATTAGTTTGTGATCCGATCTCACCAGTGAGGGGAATACTTCTGGTGTTGAACATTGTGCTCCCATGTTCGTGATGATGAGATCAAGTATGTTTTCTCCTCTTGTGGGGATGGTGACTAGTTGTTCCATGGCATTTGAGTTTATGAATTCCAGGAACTTTTGGGCTAGGGTGTTTGGGCTTGAGTAGTGTTCCCAGTCTATATTAGGGTAATTGAAGTCACCTAGTATGATGGTATTTGGGGATACGTTTATTCCTCCAGTGTTTTCAGGAAAGCCAAGTGAGATTCCTGAGTTTGTGAGGGTGGCCTGTAACATGCTACAATTTGTAGAGCAGTCTTGCCTATGGTTAACTGCACCTGGATGGTCTCCGATGCAGCGTAATGCAACCAATCTTGAGGTGTAGGTGTCCTTGATGAATATGGATACCCTCCTTTCTTGGTATTGTCCGGATTTTGGGGCCGGAACGCATAATATGAGGTAAAACCTGATAGTGCTGGGGTGCTCTCAGGAGCCTTGAACCAGGTTTCTGTCACAGCACAGACATCGATGTTCTCCATACTGAGAAGGGCCTCGAAAAGTGCATTTTGAGATTGAGACTTCTGGCATTGAGCAGCATTACCCTTAGTTTTTTTCCTTTTTTGTGTTCTAGGGTGGGAGGTTTAGAATTTGAGCCTTGCCTAAAAAAGGCACTATGGGGGTGGCAAGAGCCTTTGCCAATATCCGGAATCCCAGGGGTGACAGGTGCAAGCCGCCCTTTGTGAAGCAGCGTGGCTTGTCCAGCATGTCATCCCAGGCAGACAGACATTGGATCCCCTTTGAATGACACCAGAGTTTAAGCCAATTGTTAAAACTGATCATCTTATCTCTGTATTGTGGCATCATTCTCGGTGAAGGTAGGATACTGCTCAAGGTCAGGGTCATACCTGCTTGGGCTACATAATCAGAGAGCTCCTCACGCCTCTTTCATGTAGTCCAAGGAGGTACGCCTCAGGTCATTTACACCAGCGTGGACAATGACTGAGTCATTTGTACCTGCTGTTGAGAGACCTGAGTGCTTATGCTATGTGGCGGATTCTAGTGCCCGACAGGCAGCTTACTGTGACCTTCTCCTTACTCAGTCTGGTGAGCGGGACGTCAGTGTGTCTGACTATGGAGTCACCAATGACTAGTGTGTCAGGCATTGTGTTTGGCCTTAAGGGCTGTGACTGTTTGACACTCTGACTGTGAGGTCTATGTGTTGCTGGTGTTGTGTTTTGAGGTGGTAGTTGTTTGGGTGTATGCTTTGGTGGTCTCTGCTGTTTTGGTAGATTTTTGATCAGAGCCTCCGAGTATGTCTTTGTGTGTTTATGTGTATGATTTGTGGTTTTGATGGTACTATGTGAGACTGGGTCTATGGTGTATGTGGTAACCTTCTCCTCCTGTCTGGTCTTGCCAGTCCTGTGTTGAGAGAGCTCAGCCTCCAGTTTGGCCGTGATAGTTGCATCTCGCATGTATTTGTGTTTTGTGGGAGGAGGAGAGGGTTGTCTGTGTACATGAGGCAGTTGTAACATTGCCTCAATATTCCCAGGTTCACCAGCTGAGCAGGAGAGGACATTAGCAACTGATCCCTTGACATGCTAGAAGGAAATAGACAAAAAAACTTTAAAAGAGTTTTCGGGTGGTGTGAGTGAGCAAGAAATGGGGTTTGCCTTTTTGGGGTGCTATCTATAACAGGAGTGCTGTATCAAGGTGATAAGTACTGTAGGAGCAAGTGCTAGGTTTTACAGATAGAGTATAGTCTACTTGGAGTCAAGTAGAGATGATCTTTTTAGTTATAGGATACGCAGGTTAGATCAGTAGTATAGTCCGAAGAAGGTAGTTATAAGGGAGAATTTGAAGAGTGGAATTTAGATGGGCCAAATAGTTTCAACTTTGCTAACCGCTGCCCTAGTGTGCAATCATAACTCAGCTAACGCTGTGAGATAGCGTGTTTTATAACAGGGGGCTGAAAAGAGCTAGGAATTGGCCCAAAATGACCAATGGACTACCAGTTACTGGCTGAAACCTTACCAAATCAGATGAAAAGGCTGCTCAGTGCTTCCCACTCCCACTGGTAAGCAAAGAAACTTCCCTCCTTCCAAATATGGCAAATGAACAGTATCAGGAACTGAAAACCAAGGTCCAGGGATCAGCAACTCTGAAACTGGACTATGCTAGCTCAGAAAAGCGGGAAAACAAGAGATTTTTTTTTTTTTTTTTTTGCACAAGAGAACAGTCAGTAAATGCTTTAAATGCTATAAATCGGCTAGCGCACTTTAGTGTGTAACCTACAGAAACAATTTGCAACAAATACAGTACTTAAAAAGTGCAATAAACAATGTTTCAATGCAGAGGTAACTTAAAAGGCTCTAAATCAGATGAAAATGCAGTAATCAGGCGAAAAACAGTAGTCGCTAGTCTAGATGCAGACAGCAAGCCACAAATATACTTAAATCTTGTAAAAAGTCACTCTCTTAGCCTTCTGCTGCTTGGAACTCTGCAGGCCACCTTGAGGATCTGTGCTGAGTTGGTACAAGCTTAAAAAACGCGCGTATAGCGTGTTTTATAACAGGGGGCTGAAAAGAGCTAGGAATTGGCCCAAAACGACCAATGGACTACCAGTTACTGGCTGAAACCTTACCAAATCAGACGAAAAGGCTGCTCAGTGCTTCCCACTCCCACTGGTAAGCAAAGAAACTTCCCTCCTTCCAAATATGGCAAATGAACAGTATCAGGAACTGAAAACCAAGGTCCAGGGATCAGCAACTCTGAAACTGGACTATGCTAGCTCAGAAAAGCGGGAAAACAAGAGATTTTTTTTTTTTTTTTTTGCACAAGAGAACAGTCAGTAAATGCTTTAAATGCTATAAATCGGCTAGCGCACTTTAGTGTGTAGCCTACAGAAACAATTTGCAACAAATCTTCTTCTTCTTCTTCTTTCGGCTTTATCCCGGTTAGGGGTCGCCACAGCGGATCACCTGTCCGCACATTGAATGGCAGTGGAGTTTTACGGTGTCGAGTTGCCAGCCCGGCGCCCAACCTTCCACAGAAGGCACACTCACGCACACCTAGGGCCAATTTAGAGTGTCCAATCCACCTGCAGCATGTCTTTGGGATGTGGGAGGAAACCGGAGCACCCGGAGGAAACCCACGACCACAGGAGGACATGCAGACTCAAGACAGAAGGCACCCCAGCCGAGAATCGAACTGGAGAACCTCTTGCTGTGAGGCGGCAATGCTAACCACTGCACCACCATGGCCGCCCAGAAACAATTTGCAACAAATACAGTACTTAAAAAGTGCAATAAACAATGTTTCAATGCAGAGGTAACTTAAAAGGCTCTAAATCAGACGAAAATGCAGTAATCAGGCGAAAAACAGTAGTCGCTAGTTTAGATGCAGATAGCAAGCCACAAATATACTTAAATCTTGTAAAAAGTCACTCTCTTAGCCTTCTGCTGCTTGGAACTCTGCAGGCCACCACGAGGATCTGTGCTGAGTTGGTACAAGCTTAAAAAACGCGCGTATAGCGTGTTTTATAACAGGGGGCTGAAAAGAGCTAGGAATTGGCCCAAAACGACCAATGGACTACCAGTTACAGGCTGAAACCTTACCAAATCAGACGAAAAGGCTGCTCAGTGCTTCCCACTCCCACTGGTAAGCAAAGAAACTTCCCTCCTTCCAAATATGGCAAATGAACAGTATCAGGAACTGAAAACCAAGGTCCAGGGATCAGCAACTCTGAAACTGGACTATGCTAGCTCAGAAAAGCGGGAAAACAAGAGATTTTATTTTTTTTTTTTTTTTTTTTTTGCACAAGAGAACAGTCAGTAAATGCTTTAAATGCTATAAATCGGCTAGCGCACTTTAGTGTGTAGCCTACAGAAACAATTTGCAACAAATACAGTACTTAAAAAGTGCAATAAACAATGTTTCAATGCAGAGGTAACTTAAAAGGCTCTAAATCAGACGAAAATGCAGTAATCAGGCGAAAAACAGTAGTCGCTAGTTTAGATGCAGATAGCAAGCCACAAATATACTTAAATCTTGTAAAAGTCACTCTCTTAGCCTTCTGCTGCTTGAACTCTGCAGGCCACCACGAGGATCTGTGCTGAGTTGGTACAAGCTTAAAAACGCCAGATAGCGTGTTTTATAACAGGGGGCTGAAAAGAGCTAGGAATTGGCCCAAAACGACCAATGGACTACCAGTTACTGGCTGAAACCTTACCAAATCAGACGAAAAGGCTGCTCAGTGCTTCCCACTCCCACTGGTAAGCAAAGAAACTTCCCTCCTTCCAAATATGGCAAATGAACAGTATCAGGAACTGAAAACCAAGGTCCAGGGATCAGCAACTCTGAAACTGGACTATGCTAGCTCAGAAAAGCGGGAAAACAAGAGATATTTTTTTTTTTTTTTTTTTTTTTTTTTTTGCACAAGAGAACAGTCAGTAAATGCTTTAAATGCTATAAATCGGCTAGCGCACTTTAGTGTGTAGCCTACAGAAACAATTTGCAACAAATACAGTACTTAAAAAGTGCAATAAACAATGTTTCAATGCAGAGGTAACTTAAAAGGCTCTAAATCAGACGAAAATGCAGTAATCAGGCGAAAAACAGTAGTCGCTAGTTTAGATGCAGATAGCAAGCCACAAATATACTTAAATCTTGTAAAAAGTCACTCTCTTAGCCTTCTGCTGTTTGGAACTCTGCAGGCCACCACGAGGATCTGTGCTGAGTTGGTACAAGCTTAAAAAACGCGTGTATAGCGTGTTTTATAACAGGGGGCTGAAAAGAGCTAGGAATTGGCCCAAAACGACCAATGGACTACCAGTTACTGGCTGAAACCTTACCAAATCAGACGAAGGCTCAGTGCTTCCCACTCCCACTGGTAAGCAAAGAAACTTCCCTCCTTCCAAATATGGCAAATGAACAGTATCAGGAACTGAAAACCAAGGTCCAGGGATCAGCAACTCTGAAACTGGACTATGCTAGCTCAGAAAAGCGGGAAAACAAGAGATTTTTTTTTTTTTTTTTTTTTTTTGCACAAGAGAACAGTCAGTAAATGCTTTAAATGCTATAAATCGGCTAGCGCACTTTAGTGTGTAGCCTACAGAAACAATTTGCAACAAATACAGTACTTAAAAAGTGCAATAAACAATGTTTCAATGCAGAGGTAACTTAAAAGGCTCTAAATCAGACGAAAATGCAGTAATCAGGCGAAAACAGTAGTCGCTAGTTTAGATGCAGATAGCAAGCCACAAATATACTTAAATCTTGTAAAAGTCACTCTCTTAGCCTTCTGCTGCTTGAACTCTGCAGGCCACCACGAGGATCTGTGCTGAGTAGGTACAAGCTTAAAAACGCCAGATAGCGTGTTTTATAACAGGGGGCTGAAAAGAGCTAGGAATTGGCCCAAAACGACCAATGGACTACCAGTTACTGGCTGAAACCTTACCAAATCAGACGAAAAGGCTGCTCAGTGCTTCCCACTCCCACTGGTAAGCAAAGAAACTTCCCTCCTTCCAAATATGGCAAATGAACAGTATCAGGAACTGAAAACCAAGGTCCAGGGATCAGCAACTCTGAAACTGGACTATGCTAGCTCAGAAAAGCGGGAAAACAAGAGATATTTTTTTTTTTTTTTTTTTTTTTTTTTGCACAAGAGAACAGTCAGTAAATGCTTTAAATGCTATAAATCGGCTAGCGCACTTTAGTGTGTAGCCTACAGAAACAATTTGCAACAAATACAGTACTTAAAAAGTGCAATAAACAATGTTTCAATGCAGAGGTAACTTAAAAGGCTCTAAATCAGACGAAAATGCAGTAATCAGGCGAAAAACAGTAGTCGCTAGTTTAGATGCAGATAGCAAGCCACAAATATACTTAAATCTTGTAAAAAGTCACTCTCTTAGCCTTCTGCTGCTTGGAACTCTGCAGGCCACCACGAGGATCTGTGCTGAGTTGTGAGATGATCTTAGTCTATTTAGGTTTGGTATAAGGGGTTATTAATCCGGACAGGCCGGGAGTGTTTTCAGGTTGAGAGAGAATTTTGAAAGCAATGATAAGTTGCTTCTGTAGGAGTAGGTTTGGTAGTTCTATCCAACCTAGGTTCTGAAGATTAGTACAGTGATGGGTTTTGTAGGGCAGGCCTGTGACAAATCTTGCAATATGATTATAACAACAAGAGAGTTTAGATAGATCTGATTTGTTGGGGTTAGTTAGTATGGGGGAGGCATACAAGAGGGTAGAAAGGAGATGGGTGCGAGCAATGGCAACTCTAGCTGTGGGAGTCAGAAAAGATTTTATTCTATAAAGGGACCCCAGTTTCTTATTAACAGTTTTGATAGTTTGGTTGATGTGCACATCGAATCTGAGTTTGTTGTCAATGGTAACCCCTAATAGCTTGGTATGAGGGTCGGGGGTGATGGTGGTTCCATTGTTGGATTGCACACTAAAGGGAAAAGTTGGTGTTTTATGGGTAGGATGGAAGAGTAGCATTTTCGTTTTTTTTGGATTAAGGATCAGTTGGCGTTCTGATAACCAATTCTCAACTGCAGTGAAACAGTCTTGAGTTTTGGATAATAGAATAGTTGGGGATCTATCTGAGCAAATTAAAGTCAAGTCATCAGCATATTGAATACATGTAGACTCTGGGATGACTTTGTTAAGATCATTAATGAAGATGGAGAATAGAAGGGGTCCAAGTATGGAACCTTGGGGGACTCCTATGGTGTTGGGTATGAGGTCGGAGAGCTTGCTTTGCCAGAGCACTGCTTGTTGCCTATCAGAAAGATAGGCATGAAACCAGTCTAGGGTTTTATTATCTAGATAGAGAGTTTTTAGGGTTGCATGCAAAAGGTTGTGGTTGACCATATCAAAAGCTTTTGATAGGTCCAAGAAGAGGGCTGAAGAAATTTTTTTGTCATTCCGGTTAAGATTGATAGTGTTTGTGAAAGACAGGAGAGCGGTAGTAGTGCTATGTTTGGGCCTGAAGCCATGCTGGGAGTTGGTTAGCAGGTTTTCCTGAGTTAGGTAGTGGATGAGTTGTTTGTGAATACTTTTTTCCATGATTTTTGCCAGTGGTGACAAAATGGCTATAGGTCTGTAGTTTGAGAGGTCAGTGGATGAACCACCTTTATGGAGGGGGATGACATGGGAGATTTTCCATATGGCGGGGATTGTGGATTCAGTTATGGTCCGATTAATTAAGATTGAGATGGGGTAGGCTATAACATCCATAGCTTTTTGTAGAAAGTCTGCTGGAAGTAGGTCTGCCGCGAGAGTGGTTGGCTTTAGTTTCCTTAATAAGGATCGAATGTATGCAGTAGGGACAGGTTGTAGGTTGGATAGCGGTGTGGTCTTCTGGGTGGGACTTGAGGATAGGGAGCAGGGGGCTACTTGTTGGTTGGCTAAGGATTTGATTACATCGATGAAGAAGGTGTTAAAGGATGTGGCCACTTCATCTGGGTTTTTCATAGTTAGGTTTGCTGGGGTGGGGGTGGAGGATCTGCCTGGATGGAGAAGTTTGTTTATTCCTGCCCAAAACTTTTGGGGGTTGTTTTGATGTTTATGTTGTAGTTGGAAATAGTAGTTTTTTTTGTCCATTAAGATGGATTTTTTTGTGTCATTTCTTAGTTTTGGAAGTTGGTACGGTCTAGGGGTGTCTTGGTAGTACGCCATTTATTCCATGCTTTGTTTCTAGATTTGATTTTGGCTGTGGAGTCTTTTGATAGCCATGGTGCTATGAGAGCTTTTGTTTTGATTGACCGTTTGGGGGCATGTGTGTCAAGTATGTTTAGAAATGTGGAGTTAAATTTTATTACAGCTTCTTCTAATGGGAGGTGCTTTAGGATTGACCAGTTACAGGACTGCAGCTCATTTCGGAATTTAGAGATGTCAAAATGTTTGGTGCTCGGGTTTATGGTTAGTGAGTATCCAGTCTAGGATACTTTCTTTTTGTTTGTTGCTGCCAATTCTAGTAGAGGTGGTAATATTTTGTGAGAAGCCATGGAGATTGATATTGGTTGGGTCTGTCTCTGACACACATTGATTCCAGTCAATGTTGACATCTCCCATAATTATAGTTTCTTGTGGGAAGTTGTTTGTCAGTCAACTTAGAGTGTTCTCAAGAGTGTCAGAGTTGTTCCCAGGGGGAATATAGATTACGATTAGGTTAATACTTTTTTCTTTATTTAGTTGTATTTTTAGGGTTGTTAATTCTACGTTGGGTATTAGCGGTGGCTGAGTGGGGTGTAAGGTAACGTTGAGTGTGCTTTTGAAGAGCACAGCAGTACCACCACCTCTTTTTTTGAGGCGATCGGTCCTGTATATGTTGTAGCCAGGTGGCAGGATTTCGTTATCTTTGGTCTCTGGTTTGAGCCAGGTTTCAGTGAGACACATAATGTCAGGGAGGTAAGTTGCTATAAGAGCATGTAGATTATGAATTTTATTATTTAGGCTTCTAATATTAAGGTGGCAAATAAGAAGGGAGTCAGGAGGTCTCGGAAACAAGGATGTTTTGTTTGCACTGTCATTTGATGGTGGGCCTGGGTTTGGGTGTATGTCTCCATCTATGTTTGTGTTTTTTCTAAGATACATTATTAGCTTCATTAGTTTGTATAGTAGTTTATCTATGTTTTTGGACTTGGGGTAGATTATGTTTGGTTTATAGGAGTAGTGGAAGTGTGTAAGCGGTGTTTTGTTGATTAGGTAGTGAATAAGGTGATTAGTATTGTTCAGAAATGTGGGAGTACTAGTTTGGTACTTTGGATAATGAAAACCTGGGTGTGTCTGGGACTCGTATATAGTTAGCAGGTATAGTGTGATAAGAATTGGTAGGGTGAGAGTTACAGTTGTTTGGGCTGGTATGGTGATACGGGGTGTTAAGGACTTCATACTGTCGCTTGATTGGTTATAAGATAGTTAGTGTAGGTGGTTTGGTATTGGTTGGGGAAGAGGCGGGGTGGGGAGTGTGGCTGTGTGATTTGTGAGCCTATTGGACTTGGAGGGGCAGTGAAAGAGGTGGGCCAAGAGTTTTGAGTGGCTAGAGTTAAAGGAGGGGTGTGGTTAGTTAAGTTTAAATTTAGGGGTACTGGGGGCGGGTGGGATACGTGGGCAGAGTGGGGCGTGAAGCGAGCCCGAGCGCAGCGAGCGGAGCGGGGTTAATCCCACTCCACACAGAGCAAGTCCAGGTAATACACCAGTAGATGTTTTTTTCCTTCCTACAGGGCACTACAAGTGAAGCATAATAGTAGCTGCACTTTTGCTTCTAGTTTGGGACTAGCTCCACTGTTTCTACTTAGAATTCGCACTAATTTTCTAAGTAAGTGAGGAGAAGATGCTATTCTCAGCGTCTTACTGCTGTGTGTGAAACCAGTTCGCACGCTAGTTTCGGGGACACTATACAATGTAAATTACATTTGTAACTTTCAAATTTAGCAGGATATTGACCTTGTAGATGAAGGTGTTTGGTAGTTATTTTAGTTCTGGGCTGTTGGTAGATAGTTTTTAGTTCTAAGCTGTTCTACACTTAGATATTGCTTTCTTCCTTAGCGCGATATTGAAGGGAGGTCGAGGGAGGTTACAGGGCAGTACTTGAACAAATAAAAGGAAAATCATTCAGCTTGCTTTTAAAGATATAAATTACAAAGTCATAAAATAGAGTTAGGGTACAGGTTTCAATGCAGTTAGTGTGTAACAGAGCCTATATCAGGGGATTGAACTCCCTTTAAGACTTATTTGCTATCCAACAAGTATGTAAAGACCTGTTAGTATGCTGAGCCAACAGTTTAATGAAACAAACACAGTCGTATTGCGTGTTGACTCACGCTATCATTTAGGATAAATACAACACTGTTTTGACTTCATTGTTACCCTGGAAAGACCAGTCGCTAATGATTGAGCAGTTTGGTAACAAAGTATACTTTGCAACTTTTGCGTAGTTATACCTAATACTAAAACACATCAATATCCTTAAACACAGCAGTCGTTGATAAAGTCCTCTTTCAATTTAACACAGTAATTCAGAATTTAGCTGCTTAAGTAGACAAAAACAAACAATTTCACAGTGCGCCTTTTACCTAGCAGGTGACGCTACTAGAGGGTACACGCTACCTCTGATTCAGTAACTGCGTAAGAAGGTAGCGAGACGCTTAATACAGTTTGTAAGCTAAATTGTTCTACAGGGTGGTCGTAGCTGTATGAGCTACACTTAGATCACATTTATAACTGAACCATCTGTTAGTATTACACTTTAGGATGCGCTGTAATTTATAGTTATTAAGACATTGGTATTATGAGATGTTACATACCCCTGAGATGCGCCTACAAACTTAGTTTGCAACACAGCAGTAAATGGCTAGAAATGGTGGGCTCTTAGGGAGTTATGATACCTCGCATTCGTCATGGACAGGGGGTGGGGGTTAAACCCACTCCACACAGAGCAAGTCCAGGTAATACACCAGTAGATGTTTTTTTCCTTCCTACAGGGCACTACAAGTGAAGCATAATAGTAGCTGCACTTTTGCTTCTAGTTTGGGACTAGCTCCACTGTTTCTACTTAGAATTCGCACTAATTTTCTAAGTAAGTGAGGAGAAGATGCTATTCTCAGCGTCTTACTGCTGTGTGTGAAACCAGTTCGCACGCTAGTTTTGGGGACACTATACAATGTAAATTACATTTGTAACTTTCAAATTTAGCAGGATATTGACCTTGTAGATGAAGGTGTTTGGTAGTTATTTTAGTTCTGGGCTGTTGGTAGATAGTTTTTAGTTCTGAGCTGTTCTACACTTAGATATCGCTTTCTTCCTTAGCACGATATTGAAGGGAGGTCGAGGGAGGTTACAGGGCAGTACATTGTAGATGAAGGTGTTTGGTAGTTATTTTAGTTCTGGGCTGTTGGTAGATAGTTTTTAGTTCTAAGCTGTTCTACACTTAGATATCGCTTTCTTCCTTAGCGCGATATTGAAGGGAGGTCGAGGGAGGTTACAGGGCAGTACCTTGTAGATGAAGGTGTTTGGTAGTTATTTTAGTTCTGGGCTGTTGGTAGATAGTTTTTAGTTCAAAGCTGTTCTACACTTGGATATCGCTTTCTTCCTTAGTGCGATATTGAAGGGAGGTCGAGGGAGGTTACAGGGCAGTACCTTGTAGATGAAGGTGTTTGGTAGTTATTTTAGTTCTGGGCTGTTGGTAGATTATTTTTAGTTCTAAGCTGTTCTACACTTAGATATCGCTTTCTTCCTTAGCGCGATATTGAAGGGAGGTCGAGGGAGGTTACAGGGCAGTACCCCTGAGATGCGCCTACAAACTTAGTTTGCAATGGGTCCCTTCCCCTGGGATCATGACTATAATCTACACATTAATATATGGGTCCCCTCCTATAACATCATCAGTATAATGTACACATTAACATATGGGTAATTCACCTGGGATCATCAGAATAATGTACACATTAATATATGGGTCCACACCAGTAATATCATCAATATAATGTACACATTAATGAATAGTTCCCTAGGACTAACATCATCAGTATAACTTTCACGTCAGTTTATAGATCCCTACCACTAACACCTGTATAATATACACATTAATGTACAGGCCCCTACATGATCAGGACAATGTACACATTAAAGTATAGGTCTGTACTACTAATATCATTGGCATAATGTACACATTAATGTATTGGTCCCTATCACTAACATCATAAGTATAATGTACACATTAATGCTTGGGCCCCTACCCCCAACATCATCAGTATAATGTAGACATTAATGTAGAGGTCCTTTCCACTAACATCATCAGTATAATGTATACATTAATGTATAGGTCCCTACCAGTAATATCATCAATATAATGTACACATTAATGAATAGTTCCCTAGGACTAACATCATCAGTATAAAGTTCACGTCAGTTTATAGATCCCTACCACTAACACCTGTATAATATACACATTAATGTACAGGCCCCTACATGATCAGGACAATGTACACATTAAAGTATAGGTCTGTACTACTAATATCATTGGCATAATGTACACATTAATGTATTGGTCCCTACCACTAACATCATAAGTATAATGTACACATTAATGCTTGGGCCCCTACCCCCAACATCATCAGTATAATGTATACATTAATGTATAGGTCCCTACCACTAATATCATCAGTATAATGTACACCTTAATGTATAGGTCCCTAGCACTAATATCATCAGTATAATGTACACCTTAATGTATAGGTCCCTACCACTAATATCATCAGTATAATGTACACCTTAATGTATAGGTCCCTAGCACTAACAACATCAGTATTTTTTTTTATTTAACATTTGTTGACTGGGAATGTCCGACTAGGTTCCACAGAGCCTGTTTTCAGCGGAGGCCCGGGGAGAAATGCTCCAGATGCATGTCTTTGGAAATAATAATAATAATGTACACATTAATATATGAGTCCCGTCTCCTGGGATTATCACTATAATGTACACATTAATATTTGAGTCCCTTTCCCTGGGGATCATCACTATAATTTACACATTAAAATATGGGTCCCAGTTCATGCATCAGCAGAAAAATGTACAAATTAATATATCGGTTCCTTCTCCTGGGATCATCAATATAATGTACACATTAATATATGGGTCCCCTCCCCTAACATCATCACTATAATCAAAAAATGTGAACACACCGACTAAACACAAGTTCCGATCCCAGTGCCAGTACTCGGGCAGAACGGTAATGATTTTCATGCAGTACAAATTACCAGAAACTGCTGCTGCTTGTAAAACACTAATTTATTGTAAGAACATCACAAAGTCAGATAACATCCAGAAGGTTAAGCGCTTTCATCTGTCTGTTACAGATTTCTTCAGAACCAAGTTACTGTGTTACACCATTGGTTTATATATTCAAATTTTGGCGCCATAATTGATTGGATAGTAATTACATTTCATTAGCATATGTTTGTACATTTATTTTATATTAAATACATATATTTATTTTAAAACGTTGAATTCTATTCATTTAAAAACTTGATAAGTCTACTGAAGACAAATGTTTATACCTAAGTAAGTATAACAAATAGATATTTATCCATACATTAAAATTCCATAATATATGCTCATACACATTGTATTTACCCATACCCCTATAATAACACTTTATCCTATCGAACTCTCTATCCTTGTTGATAATGAAATACAATATATAACCACTTGATTGTGGGTATAAATGTGATAAATTACAAACAAATACAATTGTGTATACATGCATATGACTCATGAACAATACTACAAATCTATACACAACTAAGGCTAAAAACACATGATAATACCCTAATATAATCTAAAAAACATTACATCCTATACTTATGTACTAATGTGATATATTAACATAACACCTGTTAATGCCAAGACACGTGTTCTACTACCTTGTATTGACCTAAAAAACGTCTATACTCTCTAATGATTATACATTCAGCTTTTAAAAGCCCCCCAACACTAGGAAAGGTTTCAAACTAATATATTCGTTAAGACCTGGATATGTAGTGGCATCCAGCACAATCTGCCATCTACTCTCCAAACATCCCAATTTGGCTTTCCAATTACCACCACTCACTGTACTATCGACCTGATCCAAAATAGCAAATCTATGACGAAATTACTTTCATTACAGTGGATGTTAAAGACTTGTTTTCCTGTATACCTAAAGATATAGGACTTGATTATTTCAGTAACAGTTTGAGGAAACATTCTGATCTAACTTGGGACAAAATCCAGCTCATTATGAGCATGATGGAACTTATATTGGACCACAATTATATTGAATTCAATGGAGAGACATTCAGACAAACTAGAGGTGTGGCTATGGGTGCATCATGTGCACCCATATTTGCAAACTTAGTGATGCTTGAGTGGGAAAATCAGTTTATATTCCCGAGTGAATATTATAGACATATGCTAGTGTACACACGATTTTTGGATGACATTTTTATCGTGTGGAAGGGTGAAACAGAAAACATTCCGTTATTCATTCAATATATTAATAATACGACGGACTTTTTAAGATTTACGCATACAGTGGAAAAAATGGGAATATCATATTTGGACACTTATATCAGTTCAGACAAACACGGTTATGTGTCTAAATTATATAGGAAACCTTCTTTTTCGAATGATTACATCCAATATGGAAGTTGTCACCCGCCTCACACTTTTAGAAACATAGTTAAAGGACAGTGTGTGCCCGTATGTCATCTACTAGAGAAAACATGTCTCAAGAAATAGATTTTATTTATCATTTATTTTTGGAAAGTGGGTACCCCAGTGGTATGTTGACAGATGTAGCTAACTATGTTAAATCTCAATGGGGTATGAAATATGAACCACTACTAGGAAAATCAGCATTAGTCACACATCCTAACAATACTTTAAA
>NC_056726.1:1072361208-1072389057 GCF_019279795.1 Protopterus annectens | reverse complement strand
CCCAACATGTACATTTTAAAGTTCCCCGTGTGTTTACACCCTAGAGTGCGGCGTTTGGGAATACACGGCTGTGTGTTGTGTGCATTCACACTTTATACTGTTGTGCTGTGCACCCGGTGATGTCATAGGGTGTGTCTGTGCGGCCGTATCTGTGGATTATCTTCCGTGTTTTACCGTTGGCACTGCAGCGCTGTTGCCTTTGGTGTTGCATTGCTCTTGCCTGCATTGTATTGGCTTTTGACCTTACCTTACTTTTTCTGCACGTTGCGCCTACTATTTCCTGGCTTGCATCCTGTAGAGCCCTGTCATCTGTGGTTTCTGGGACATGGCATATCGTGCGTTTTGTCTGCCGCCGCCGTTATGCTGCCTGTCTACTTGGCTCTGCTGTATCAGTTATTCACTCTTTGCACTCTGCTACCTACCCTACTTTCTTTGCATTCATATGCCTCCCCTATCCCATTTTGCAGGTTTCTGCATGCAGAGTTGTCAGCTGCCGCCAATTGGCCTTCATGGGTTGATTGGTGTTGATTGCTCATTACTACTCCAATTTCACTGCTTCCGCATTTCCTCAAATTATCAGCATCACCTTCCTGTATCCGTTATTGTTGACGGGGTGGGTGTCACATGACTGGGTTAAGGGAACGTAGTCATCCTTGTGCATGTGCATCTCTGCACGCATTGTGTGCTGTCAGCTCAACTATTTCCCCACACGCCGGTCCTGATGCTGTGATGTGCGATGTACAGCCCATGTTTGCTGGGTTCCAATGTACTTCCTCCTACAGTGGCATACCCCTCTGCGATTGACATGTATTCCCTCTGAGCTACTCCTCGGTGTATTACCGCTGCACCGTTTGGTCAACCTTACCGGCGGGGGTTTGCGATTCAGTATCATCTGCCTCATTTGCATGGCATTGACTACTAATTCATAGTTACCGCGCCGAACACTGCCGCAACTCCTTGGCAACCCTTGCACCGTGGATGTGGCTTTCCATGCATACCATGGTGTATTGTGTCTTTGAAGCTGATGTGTATTACACTGCTCTTTTATGACATTGTCATATTATGTCATTGTTTCGCACCTTCCGCGGACATGTCCTGGGGTTCTGCTGTATGTTTCTGTGGACATACCATTTATGTCATTGTTTACGTGTTGTGCATGTTTTCTTTGGACATTCTCTGTGTCTTTTGCCATTGGCATGTGGCAACTGTGTGATACCTGACGTTGACAGCATTCTGTTACTCCTATGTCATGTTTGGGTAAATGTAAAACGTTTTTTTTTGGTTTACATTGCCGTGCCCTTATGCTACGCCTGCGCCACTTCGTGGATTGCTATATGCCTTCATTTGCATGGTGCAACACCGCACATGGGGTGTTTAACATACCTACGCCGGAGGCGGCGCAAATCCGGCATACGCCGGTAGTGCACGTGGATTTGGATCGTACCTGAATCGCTCGGCGGCCATATCTTGCATTGTAACGCCTATGCTATGCATGCGCCTGGCGCAAGGTTCATGAATCCCTAGTGTTTTTATCAGAAATTTGCTCCTGCAATTGCTGAGCCCCAAATGCTTTGTATTGTCATGTCTGTAAGGAGTTACTACAAACATCAGGTAAACTGGATAAAAGTTAAAGAGGAAAGATGTGACTTCTACATTTTTGAGACACGTTAACATGAACACCTAAAAGATGAACAGCTTAAAGACATGTAAATAGAGTAATATTGGAGATCAGCAATTGCTTTGAAGTTGTTGCCCCGATAACGGAAAAGTACCAAAAGGAAATTATAATTAGAAAAACCAAGTCATAGCATGCAAAGTCTAAATACTAGTAGTCTGAAATTGAAAACAAACTATGAGCAAGTATAAATATGAAAGAAAACATAAGTAAGTGCACCACGTTGCCCCTCCTACTCATCACGGTGTAGCCCCCTCAGCTCCCAGTGCCAGCAATGGCCGAGTATGGGCCATGAAGCTCCAGTGACATCCAATTTCAGGGCTAGTTGATTTGGCAGGTGAGTTGTTGCACACTCCTTAGAGGATTCCGACTTCCATGGCCACCGTCCTGCTGTCTATATCAACCAACACCTTTTCTGGGGTCTGCTGAGCCTCAGCATCAGGCTCCTTAACCCAGAGTTGAGTTCATCCTGCAGTGCCAGTTCTGCTTACCAAAAGTGGCCCACTGGGCACTCGCATTCCATGCCCAGCTCCAAGCCAGTGAGTTGGGCTTCTTCCTCATTTAAAGTTTGAGAATAGGTTGAGATTGTTTCAGCCCCAAGACCTCTAATCATTCGCTTTACCAGATAAAACTGCATCCGCTGAACCCAAGCTATACTGAGGGAAACTTCAGAGGGAACCAGCTACTAGATGGTTCGATTAGTCTTTCACCCCTATACCCAGGTCGGATGACTGATTTGCACATCAGGACTGCTACGGCCCTGCCCAGGCATAGTTCACCATCTTTCATGTTCCCACCAGGTGCGTTCACACTCCACCTCCCTGACGGGATGGGTGGTGCACCCGCCGCATAGGGTGGGGGGATCCTGCCTCAGCCAGCACATGCCTGCTCTCACTTTCATTGCGCTGTGGGGTCTCCTGCTCACCCTCGGACTCGTGCACCTGTTAGACTCCTTGGGCCATGTTTCAAGACAGGACAGGTGGGTCACCAACATTGCTGCCAACCCCAGGGACCCGAGATGAGCTTACCATCTCAGCAGCGGGACGCAGTCAGGCTGCACTGAGGGTAGTCCGGCCCAGTCGACAGTCCTGCGGTGAGGGTGGGGGAGGGTGTGGCAGTCATCTCCCATGACCCCAGGGCACAGCAAGGGTTGATGCCATGGGCTGTAACACTCCCCTCTGAGGATGGGAGCCACCTTCCATGCTGCCTTCCCAGCTGACCCAGAGCCGGTCATGGCACACTGCCGTGGAGGAAGTGCACCCGATGGTGGCCGGCGTGCCTGGGGATATGGTCCCCACCCTGGCGGAGGGATCTGCCTTGCCTGGGTGGCAGGTGTGACCGCCGGGTTGAATCCTCTGGATGGACCATGCGGATCCCACCTGTTTGCCTCTGAATGGTTTCACGCCCTCTTGAACTCTCTCTTCAAAGTTCTTTTCAACTTTCCCTCATGGTACTTGTCTGCTATCGGTCTCGTGCTGGTGTTTAGCCTGAGATGGAACATCTTAAGATGGCCTTGTACTTTTGCTGTTGTGATGTTGGTTCATACAAGATAGTTCAAGCTGACAATCCAAGCTATCAGCACTGTACATATTAATGTCCTTATAACTGAATCCTTATATCTGCTCTACATATTATCTGATGTTTCACTATTGTATATATGCATACACACACATATATACATACAGATACACACATAAATATATCTAATATATATGTGTGTATCTGTATATATATATATATATATATATATATATATATATATATATATATATATATATATATATATATATATATATATGTGTGTGTATGCATATATACAACAGTGAAACATAAGATAATATGTAGAGCAGACATAAGGATTCAGTTATAAGGACATTAATGTGTACAGTGCTGATAGCTTGGGTTGTCAGCTTGAACTGTTATCTTGTATTAACCAACATCACAACAGCAAAAGTACAAGGCTGTCTTAAGATTATAGTCATTGAAGGCAGAATTTAGGCCTCAAGTGTATCTTGGGATTTTACTCTGTGGGAGATGGTTCTAAATGGTAAGACCTAGTGTAGAGAATGCTCTATCTGAGTGGACAAAATCCAAAATACAAAGCAGGGGAACAGAATGTGAGTAATGCTTGGATGCCAAATGGCCAGTCTGTGGGGGAAGGGCTGAGAAACATGGCAGACTATCTCACCAGCTCACCTGTATTCGGCAGGGGGTGGGGGATATGGGTGAACATATGTAGGGTAATCTATCTCTTGCTAGAGACCCCAGTTGAGACTGGATCCCATTAAACAGCACTGGTTTTGAACTGCTAGACCAGACCTGATGGATTATATTATCCATGAAAGTGAGTGGTATGTCCTCATTTGTAATGACTGCACATTGAATTATTCAGCATATACCCTGGACATTATGTATCTATCATAGCTGTTAACGTCTACTCTCATGGAAGAAGGCACCACTCCCTGTGGCTCATCTCTTGGCATGAGAGGATCATATGGGATATAGGACTATCACATTCTGTGGAATAAATCAGCCTACAGAGAGAGGCAGATTGAGAGAGAGATTTTATGAAGAAGAAAAAAACATGGTATTGTAATTGGTGAGTTTTAATGATAATGTGTATTCAGATGAAACGTGGCAAGTATATTCCATTCCTCCATTTTCCAAAGGTATGGTGGCTACAGACTTTTCTACTCATATTTTCACATAAAGTGATTTTATGTGAAAACAGGAATGTACATGAAAACACTGCTTCACATCATGTCCTCTAGTTCTTTTTAATGTGCAACTGTGATGGTGTTACTCATCAACATCAAGTCAGTGAAGATGAAGCTGTCCTGTCTTTGGTTCCACAGTCTGTATAGCCACATATAACCCTAATTAAATGTATTCTGATATACATGTCCATTTCTCCTAACAAAGTACATTTACTGTTAAAAGGGGGAATGGGTGTGTCATCGTTTTGTTTTCATTTTCTTCTGAATTTGCATGATAGTAGGTAATGTATGCTAAACACGCACACACACACACACACACACACACACACACACACACACACACACACACACACACACACACACACACACACACACACACACACACACACACACCCTACTCTTGGGCAGCCATGTGAATTAATATCTAAGGAGCACAACTTCCTTCCTTAAGAATAACTGTTGCCTGAGAGCCACTTGTTCGATTTTTTATTTTTGACAGATGACACAACATCAAGTTGAGTTTCTGAATGTTAAATCAGCTGCACGCCTGACCCTATGTCTTCCCACAGCTAGGTATGATAGCATTGATCAGAGCAGATGTACAACCAGTATATGAACAGAATACAGTTTTACAAAGAGTATAACTGCAAGTTTCTTGGGAGTTTCTTCAAAACACAACAGTGGATCATAGGTTTAATGAGGACAATACTGATTGTATAGTTTTAGCAGGTATGACTTTCCTTTGCACCCGATCATTAAGTGATAAAAGAATCATTGCTGGAGCCTTCCTGTGTCCTGACAAGAGTGATCTTCAAACTATCTGGAGATATACAGAGCTGAGTATATTTTTCTGGCACTTCAGGGTTGTGTACTGGTAATTGTTGTTTGAGTAATTTTATATCATTGCCTGCTGACTTCAGAGTTGTGCACTGTTATTTTTGCTTCACTGTATAGTTTTTCAGATCTCTACTGAAGGTGTTTTTCCATACCCACCCTCCCTATTCCTGTGTTGTTATTTAAATTTGGAGGCTTTTGCAGTTGCCCACCCCCACAGTAGGTTTAATATGGGACACTCCCCCCAGCCCATCTCTTTACCTCATTCTACCTAATAGACTCCGTCTGCACTTGTTTTTAGTCATTTTAATTTAATTACATTTTTTAAACTGTTTGGTCTAACATTGCTACATACTCAAGTGTGCTAGCTTGCACTGCATTTGAATTGTTTTTACTGCTGTTTTAGCTAATTTTCTGTGTATATATATATATATATATATATATATATATATATATATATATATATATATATATATATATATATATATATATATATATATACATATACCTTTCCTGTAACTAGTGTAGTCCAGATTCAGATTTGCTGTATCCAGGACTGTATGTAAGCTTTTGAGCCCAGCCCCCCAAGCTTTCTGTGTTGGAGGGAAGCCTTCTAGCTTATCATGGGGAGTGGTAAGCACTAGGTACCTATCTACCACATAAGTAGTGGTTCTGGCCCAGAAATTGTAGTTACTGGCCGTTTGGGCAGTTTTTCCATCTCTCTCAACTTTCTGATTTAAAAGCCCGCATTTGCACTTGTTTTGCCCCTTTCCTGTAACTAGTTTAGTCCAGATACAGATTCTTAGATTTAGCACTTGAATTTGCTTATTCGTGATCAACACTTGTTCAGAACTTGTAAGCACTAAATAAGCTACTAATTACTACAGCACTCACCCTCATTACCTAGAGGAAAACAGTTTTGGTACTTACTTTCCTCACTTGCTTAGAGAAAAACAGTTCTTGTACTCACTTTCCTCACTTATCTAGAGGAAAATAGTTTTTTATTCAGGCATGTCCAAGGGTCAGCTCCCAGTGTTCTCTCCTGTCTATCTGATGAATCTAGGCATCTTGGGGCAATGTAGAAATTGCCTCATGTACACAGACAACCCTCTCCTCCTACCACCCAACACTACAACCTGTGAGAGATGCACTTATCTAGCCAAACTAGAGGTAAAGCTCTCTCCAATCAAGACTGAACTTGACAGACAAGAGGAGAAGGTAAACACTTGCAGTACAGCACACTCATCACATAGTCTCACTAAATCTACACCCCAAAAATCCACACATAGGAACACAAAAACATTCGCGGAGGCTCTCAATAATAATCTGCTCAAGCAGCAGAGATCTGCAAAGCAGAATTGCAAGCAACCTCCACCCCCCCAACACAACCCAAATGACACATAGTCCGCAGTCTCAGTGTGCCACTCAACCACAGCCAATAAGGCAAAACAATGTACCCAACACACTAGTCATAGGTGACTCTATAGTCAGGCACACTGATGTCCCACTCACTAGGCTAAACAAGGAGAAGGTTACTGTCAGCTGCCTGTTGGGTGCCAGGATCCGCCACATAACCCACGCACTCAGGTCAGTCCACAACAAATACAAATATGACTGTCATTGTCTATGTTGGTGTGAACAACCTGAGACGTAACTCCCTGGACTACATGAAAAGAGACATGGAAGAGCTATCCAATCTTGTAGCCCAGGCAGGTATGACCATAGCCCTGAGTAGCATTCTGCCATTACCCAGAATGATGCCACAGTACAAGGACAAAATGATTGACTTCAACAATTGGCTAAGCTTCTGGTGCCATTCTAAAGGGATCCAGTATCTGTCTGCCTGGGATGACATGGTCGACAGACCACGATGCTTTGCCAGAGATGGCCAGCACCTGTCAGCTCTGGGATTCCGGATACTGGCTAAGGTTCTTGCTGCCCCTATAGTGCCTTTTTTAGGCAAGGTTCAAATGACAAATTCACCAACGTAACAGAAACAGGCAAGCAAAAACTGAAGGTGATGCTACTCAATGCTAGAAGTCTAAATCTCAAAATGCACTCACTCGAGGCACTCCTTAAAAAGGAAAACATCGATATCTGTGCAGTGACTGAGACCTGGTTCAAGGCTCCAGAGAGCACCCCTGCACTACAAGGCTATAACTCATACCACACTTTTCAGCCATGTAACCTGGACTGGAACACCAAAGGTGGAGGTGTGTCTATATTCATTAAGGATATCCACACCTCCAGGCTAGTTGCTCAGCATAATGCAGCCGAGGTTATCCAAGTGCAACTAACTCTGGGAAAAACTGCAATCCAAATTGTAGCTTGCTACAGATCACCCGCCATGCCCCAGGATTCCCACTCCTCTTTTCTTGATGTACTGGAAAATATTAGGGTTCAACCAAACACCCTAATAATGGGCGATTTCAAATACCCCACAATTAACTGGGAAAACTACTCATGTATCAACTCCTTTGCTCAACGCTTTCTGGAATTCATAAACTCCAATGCGCTGGACCAATTTATCCACACCCCCACCAGGGGCAACATTGTCTTAGATCTAGTCATTACCAACATGAGTGACTGGTGTTCCACACCTGAAGTCAACACCTCATTGGTCCGATCCGACCATAAGCTAATTACCCTAAATATCCATATCCTCCCCCACCCCCATTAAGGAAACCATGGTAAAAAAATTCTCCAAAGCCAACTTCATGCTTCTTAAGACAGAAGTGGTAAACTTCATGACACCCATGCAGATAGACAATACAGTTACAACTACTGGATCATACACAATTGCACTTTATAAGCACTTACATGGTGCATGGATCATGCTATCCCAAACATAACCAAGACACTATCCTCCAAAAAAGGAAGCCAATCTGGTGGTCCCCAGCCATAAACAAACTGTACAACAAAAGGAAGAAACTGTTGCAAAAGAGAGTAAAATCCCATGAGTGGAGGAGCTCCCTGGTCAGCCTTAGTAAGAAGCTGCGATCCCTGATAAAATCCTACAAAGCTAGTTATGAAAACAAAATTGCCACTGATTCTAAAGACATCCACAAAGCATTCTATAGCTATGTCAAGATTCTCAATGGCAACACTCAGATCTGCTCTGAGTTACAGCACAATGGCACTAAATATACAGACCCAACTGATATTGCCAACATCCTGGCGGATAGGTTCAGTGCTAACTTTATCCCCCTCTCTCCCCCTAAAGATCCCATCTCTATACCGGAAGAATGCAAAGTTCCTGTAATCACGGCTGCACAGGTAAAAGATACACTCTCTCCAAAGCCAAGAACACAGCATCCATGGGACCAGACAACATCTCAGGCTGCGTTCTACACAAACTACAGAACGAACTGGCACCCCACCTAAGTACTATGTTCAGTCATAGCCTCACCTCAGGCTTTGTGCCTGCTGAATGGCGCACAGCGATGGTTATGCCACGCCACAAGGGGGGAGCCACCACAGACCCCGGGAACTACTGCCCCATTAGCCTGACAAGCTTGGTCTGCAAGGCCATGGAACGTATCATCATGGAACTTATAAATAAAGACATTGGTAATCTCCAAACTCTAGACCCCACTCAGTTCGGGTTTATAAAAGGCAGATCATGTCTCCTAAACCTGACAGACTTCTTTGAAACAGTCACCAATGCCGTAGACAAGGGTAAGATGGTTCACACAACCTATCTAGATCTTGCCAAAGCTTTCAACACCATCCACCACTCTGGAATTATAGATAAACTCACTAAACTAGGCATAAATCCCTATGCCACAAGATGGGTTGCCAACTGGCTCAATGCCAGAACCCACAAAGTGAAAGTAGCAGAGTCCAAATCTGACTTCAGACCAGTGACAAGTGGAGTACCACAGGATTCAGGCCTGGGTCCTCTCCTGTTTGGTATCTACTTCTCTGAAGTACAGGCTAACACAGAAGGTCTTTGGCTATAAAAGTTCGCAGATGACTGCAAACCAGGAGCCATAATCAAAACTCCTAATGAGGTGGACATCCTACAAAAGGGCCTTACTGAGACAGATGCCTGGTGTCAAAGCCATGGCTTCAAGCTCAATGCCAAAAAGTGCATTGTCATCTCCTTTGGTAAAAACTCTGTGCCCATGAACTACAACATAGGCGGCAGTATACTTAACACCGAAAGTGTGATAAGAGACCTTGGGACACAGGTGAACAGTAGTCTCTCCTTTGATAATCACATCCCCACAGTAGTCATGAAATCCTTCTACTTGGCACACCTCATCACAAAAGGTTTCTCATCCAGAATAAAAGAGGTCATTGTTCCCCGCTACTCATCACTCATCAGACCGATTATAGAGTACAACGTCCCATTTGGTATGTACCTCACAAGACATCTACAACAACTGGAAAGGCTGCAGAAATACCTCACAAAAAGGATTACTGGCCTCAAACAGATGCCCTATGCAGACCATCTTAGAAAACACCAGCTTTACTCCGTCGCATATCGCCTACTCAGAGGTGAACTCTGCCTAACATACAAAGCTATGTCAAACCCAGAGCTGTTGGACATGCTCCACTTAAAGAAATCCCTCTGAGCTACATGCTCTAGGGACCTAATCCTTGTCACCACAGTAAACAGAACATGCTGGAGGGATAGATTCCTGTCCCAGAGACTTCCCATACTCTGGAATAAACTACCTATCTATATCAAACAAAGCTCCTCATTAGCACTCTTCAAGAAAAATCTTGATGATTGGATGGCAAATAGGAAATTCACCCCGGGGATCACCTCTGTGGCTATTCACAACAGTGGCACAGGAAAATAATTTTCTTGGGTGGCAAAAGCCAGGGTACCTTTTTGGCTGGGCTTGTATAGGTGCCAGGGCCGATAGCTTAGTACCTACCTATGAACCTATGAATCAAGCTGTCAATAAACAAACAAAAAAACAACATATCTAAAAATAAATATTGGGGTCTATTTAAGGAAAAATAAAATACTTTTCTCCTAAGATCCACATTATTATATGGGGCCCTTCCCCTATCATCATCAGTATAATGTACACATTAATATATGGGTCCCTTCCCTGACATCAGTATAATGTACACATTAATATATGGGTCCCTTCCACTAACTTCATCAGTATACTGTACACATTAATATATGGGTCCCTTCCCCTAACATCATCAGTATAATGTATACATTATTATATGGGTCCCTTCCCTGACATCATCAGTATAATGTACACATTAATATATGGGTCCTTTCCCCTAACATCATCAGTATAATGTACACATTAATATATGGGTCCCTTCCCCTAACATCATCAGTATAATGTACACATTAATATATGGGTCCCTTCCCTAACATCATCAGTATAATGTACACATTAATATATGGGTCCCTTCCCCTAACATCATCAGTATAATGTACACATTAATATATGGGTCCCTTCCCCTAACATCATCAGTATAATGTACACATTAATATATGGGTCTTTTCCCCTAACATCATCAGTATAATGTACACATTAATATATGGCTCCCTTCCCTGACATCAGTATAATGTACACATTAATATATGGGTCCCTTCCCTGACATCAGTATAATGTACACATTAATATATTGGACCCTTCCCTGACATCATCAGTATAATGTACACATTAATATATGGGTCCCTTCCCCTAACATCATCAGTATAATGTACACATTAATATATGGGTCCCTTCCCCTAACATCATCAGTATAATGTACACATTAATATATGGGTCCCTTCCCCTAACATCATCAGTATAATGTACACATTAATATATGGGTCCCTTCCCTGACATCAGTATAATGTACACATTAATATATTGGTCCCTTCCCTGACATCAGTATAATGTACACATTAATATTTGGGTACCTTCTTCTAACATCATCAGTATAACGTACACATTAATATATGGGTCCTATCCCCTAACATCATCAGTATAATGTACACATTAATATATGGGTCCCTTCCCCTAACATCATCAGTATAATGTACACATTAATATATGGGTCCCTTCCCCCTAACATCATCAGTATAATGTACACATTAATATATGGGTCCCTTCCCCTAACATCATCAGTATAATGTACACATTAATATATGGGTCCCTTCCCTAACATCATCAGTATAATGTATAAATTAATATTTGGGTCCCTTCCCTAACATCATCAGTATAATGTACACATTAATATATGGGTCCCTTCCCCTAACATCATCAGTATAATGTACACATTAATATATGGGTCCCTTCCCCTAACATCATCAGTATAATGTACACATTAATATATGGGTCCCTTCCATAACATCATCAGTATAATGTACACATTAATATATGGGTCCCTTCCCTAACATCATCAGTATAATGTACACATTAATATATGGGTCCCTTCCCCTAACATCATCAGTATAATGTACACATTAATATATGGGTCCCTTCCCGTGACATCATCAGTATAATGTACACATTAATATATGGGTCCCTTCCCGTGACATCATCAGTATAATGTACACATTAATATATGGGTCCCTTCCCCTAACATCATCAGTATAATGTACACATTAATATATGGGTCCCTTCCCCTAACATCATCAGTATAATGTACACATTAATATATGGGTCCCTTCCCCTAACATCATCAGTATAATGTACACATTAATATATGGGTCCCTTCCCTGACATCAGTATAATGTACACATTAATATATGGGTCCCTTCCCTGACATCATCAGTATAATGTACACATTAATATATGGGTCCCTTCCCCTAACATCATCAGTATAATGTACACATTAATATATGGGTCCCTTCCCTGACATCAGTATAATGTACACATTAATATATGGTTCCCTTACCGTAACATCATCAGTATAATTTACACATTAATACATGGGTCCCTTCCCCTGGGATCATCAGTATAATGTACACATTAATATATGGGTCACTTCCCCTAACATCATCAGTATAATGTACACATTAATATATGGGTCCCTTCCCCTAACATCATCAGTATAATGTACACATTAATATATGGGTCCTTCCCTTAACATCATCAGTATAATGTATACATTAATATATAGGCCCCTTCCCCTAACATCGTCAGTATAATGTACACATTAATATATGGGTCCCTTCCCCTAACATCATCAGTATAATGTACACATTAATATATGGGTCCCTTCCCCTAACATCATCAGTATAATGTACACATTAATATATGGGTCCCTTCCCCTAACATCATCAGTATAATGTACACATTAATATATGGGTCCCTTCCCCTAACATCATCAGTATAATGTACACATTAATATATGGGTCCCTTCCCTAACATCATCAGTATAATGTACACATTAATATATGGGTCCCTTCCCCTAACATCATCAGTATAATGTACACATTAATATATGGGTCCCTTCCCTAACATCATCAGTATAATGTACACATTAATATATGGGTCCCTTCCCCTAACATCATCAGTATAATGTACACATTAATATATGGGTCCCTTCCCCTAACATCATCAGTATAATGTACACATTAATATATGGGTCCCTTCCCTAACATCATCAGTATAATGTACACATTAATATATGGGTCCCTTCCCCTAACATCATCAGTATAATGTACACATTAATATATGGGTCCCTTCCCTAACATCATCAGTATAATGTACACATTAATATATGGGTCCCTTCCCCTAACATCATCAGTATAATGTACACATTAATATATGGGTCCTTTCCCCTAACATCATCAGTATAATGTACACATTAATATATGGGTCCCTTCCCCTGGAATCATCAGTATAATGTACACATTAATATATGGGTCCCTTCCCCTAACATCATCAGTATAATGTACACATTAATATATGGGTCCCTTCCCTAACATCATCAGTATAATGTACACATTAATATATGGGTCCCTTCCCCTAACATCATCAGTATAATGTACACATTAATATATGGGTCCCTTCCCCTAACATCATCAGTATAATGTACACATTAATATATGGGTACTTACCAATAACATCGTCAGTATAATGTACACATTAATATATGGGTCCCTTCCCCTAACATCATCAGTATAATGTACACATTAATATATGGGTCCCTTCCCCTAACATCATCAGTATAATGTATACATTAATATATGGGTCCTTCCCCTAACATCATCAGTATAATGTACACATTAATATATGGGTCCCTTCCCTGACATCAGTATAATGTACACATTAATATATGGGTCCCTTCCCTAACATCATCAGTATAATGTACACATTAATATATGGGTCCCTTCCCCTAACATCATCAGTATAATGTACACATTAATATATGGGTCCCTTCCCTAACATCATCAGTATAATGTACACATTAATATATGGGTCCCTTCCCCTAACATCATCAGTATAATGTACACATTAATATATGGGTCCCTTCCCCTAACATCATCAGTATAATGTACACATTAATATATGGGTCCCTTCCCTGACATCAGTATAATGTACACATTAATATATAGGTCCCTTCCCTGACATCAGTATAATGTACACATTAATATATAGGTCCCTTCCCTGACATCATCAGTATAATGTACACATTAATATATGGGTCCCTTCCCTGACAGCAGTATAATGTACACATTAATATATGGGTCCCTTCTCCTAAAATCATCAGTATAATGTACACATTAATATATGGGTCTCTTCCCTCGGGATCATCAGTATAATGTACACATTAATATATGGGTCCCTTCCCCTAACATCATCAGTATAATGTACACATTAATATATGGGTCCTTCCCTTAACATCATCAGTATAATGTATACATTAATATATAGGCCCCTTCCCCTAACATCATCAGTATAATGTACACATTAATATATAGGTCCCTTCCCCCTAACATCATCAGTATAATGTACACATTAATATATGGGTCCCTTCCCTAACATCATCAGTATAATGTACACATTAATATATGGGTCCCTTCCCCTAACATCATCAGTATAATGTACACATTAATATATGGGTCCCTTCCCTGACATCACCAGTATAATGTACACATTAATATATGGGTCCCTTCCCCTAACATCATCAGTATAATGTACACATTAATATATGGGTCCCTTCCCTGACATCAGTATAATGTACACATTAATATATTGGTCTTTCCCCTGACATCATCAGTATAATGTTCACATTAATATACGAGTCCCTTCTCCTGACATCATCAGTATAATGTACACATTAATATATGGGTCCCTTCCCTAACATCATCAGTATAATGTACACATTAATATATGGGTCTCTTCCCTAACATCATCAGTATAATGTACACATTAATATATGGGTCCCTTCCCCTAACATCATCAGTATAATGTACACATTAATATATGGGTACCTTCCCTTAACATCATCAGTATAATGTATACATTAATATATGGGACTTTTCCCCTAACATCATCAGTATAATGTACACATTAATATATGGGTCCCTTTCCCTAACATCATCAGTATAATGTACACATTAATATATGGGTCCCTTCCCCTAACATCATCAGTATAATGTACACATTAATATATGGGTCCCTTCCCTGACATCAGTATAATGTACACATTAATATATAGGACCCTTCCCTGACATCAGTATAATGTACACATTAATATATGGGTACCTTCCTCTAACATCATCAGTATAATGTACACATTAATATATGGGTCCCTTCCCCTAACATCATCAGTATAATGTACACATTAATATATGGGTCCCTTCCCCTAACATCATCAGTATAATGTACACATTAATATATGGGTCCCTTCCCTGACATCAGTATAATGTACACATTAATATATGGGTACCTTCCCTAACATCATCAGTATAATGTACACATTAATATATGGGTCCCTTCCCCTAACATCATCAGTATAATGTACACATTAATATATGGGTCCCTTCCCCTAACATCATCAGTATAATGTACACATTAATATATGGGTCCCTTCCCCTAACATCATCAGTATAATGTACACATTAATATATGGGTCCCTTCCCTAACATCATCAGTATAATGTACACATTAATATATGGGTCCTTCCCCTAACATCATCAGTATAATGTACACATTAATATATGGGTCCCTTCCCCTAACATCATCAGTATAATGTACACATTAATATATGGGTCCCTTCCCCTAACATCATCAGTATAATGTACACATTAATATATGGGTCCCTTCCCCTAACATCATCAGTATAATGTACACATTAATATATGGGTCCCTTCCCTAACATCATCAGTATAATGTACACATTAATATATGGGTCCCTTCCCCTAACATCATCAGTATAATGTACACATTAATATATGGGTCCCTTCCCTAACATCATCAGTATAATGTACACATTAATATATGGGTCCCTTCCCCTAACATCATCAGTATAATGTACACATTAATATATGGGTCCCTTCCCTAACATCATCAGTATAATGTACACATTAATATATGGGTCCCTTCCCCTGGAATCATCAGTATAATGTACACATTAATATATGGGTCCCTTCCCTAACATCATCAGTATAATGTACACATTAATATATGGGTCCCTTCCCTTAACATCATCAGTATAATGTACACATTAATATATGGGTCCCTTCCCCTAACATCATCAGTATAATGTACACATTAATATATGGGTCCCTTCCCCTAACATCATCAGTATAATGTACACATTAATATATGGGTCCCTTCCCTTAACATCATCAGTATAATGTACACATTAATATATGGGTACCTTCCCTAACATCATCAGTATAATGTACACATTAATATATGGGTCCCTTCCCCTAACATCATCAGTATAATGTACACATTAATATATGGGTCCCTTCCCCTAACATCATCAGTATAATGTACACATTAATATATGGGTCCCTTCCCTAACATCATCAGTATAATGTATACATTAATATATGGGTCCCTTCCCCTAACATCATCAGTATAATGTACACATTAATATATGGGTCCCTTCCCTGACATCAGTATAATGTACACATTAATATATGGGTACCTTCCCTGACATCAGTATAATGTACACATTAATATATAGGTCCCTTCCCTAACATCATCAGTATAATGTACACATTAATATATGGGTCCCTTCCCCTAACATCATCAGTATAATGTACACATTAATATATGGGTCCCTTCCCTAACATCATCAGTATAATGTACACATTAATATATGGGTACCTTCCCCTGACATCATCAGTATAATGTACACATTAATATATGGGTCCCTTCCCTAACATCATCAGTATAATGTACACATTAATATATGGGTCCCTTCCCCTAACATCATCAGTATAATGTACACATTAATATATGGGTCCCTTCCCCTAACATCATCAGTATAATGTACACATTAATATATGGCTCCCTTCCCTGACATCAGTATAATGTACACATTAATATTTGGGTACCTTCCCCTGACATCATCAGTATAATGTACGCATTAATATATGGGTCCCTTCCATTGGTATTATCAGTATAATGTACACATTAATATATGGGTCCTTTCCCCTAACATCATCAGTATAATGTACACATTAATATATGGGTCCCTTCCCTGACATCATCAGTATAATGTACACATTAATATATGGGTCCCTTCCCCTAACATCATCAGTATAATGTACACATTAATATATGGGTCCCTTCCCCTAACATCATCAGTATAATGTACACATTAATATATGGGTCCCTTCCCCTAACATCATCAGTATAATGTACACATTAATATATGGTACCTTCCCCTAACATCATCAGTATAATGTACACATTAATATATGGGTACCTTCCCCTAACATCATCAGTATAATGTACACATTAATATATGGGTCCCTTCCCCTAACATCATCAGTATAATGTACACATTAATATATGGGTCCCTTCCCCTAACATCATCAGTATAATGTACACATTAATATATGGGTCCCTTCCCCTAACATCATCAGTATAATGTACACATTAATATATGGGTCCCTTCCCTGACATCAGTATAATGTACACATTAATATATGGGTACCTTCCCTAACATCATCAGTATAATGTACACATTAATATATGGGTCCCTTCCCTTAACATCATCTATATAATGTACATATTAATATATGGGTCCTTTCTGCTAACATCATCAGTATAATGTACACATTAATATATGGGTCCTACCCTATGGAACATCAGTATAATGTACACATTAATATATGGATCCCCTCCTCTAAAATCATCACTCTAATGTACACATTAATTTATGGGACCTTTTCTATAACATCATCAGTATAATGAACACATTAATATATGGGTCCTTCCCCTGGCATCATCAGTATAGTGTACACATTAATATATGGGTCCTTCCCCTAACATCATCAGCATAATGTACACATTAATATATGGGTATCTTTCCCTAACATCATCAGTATAATGTGCACATTAATATATGGGTCCCTTCCCTAACATCATCAGTATAATGTACACATTAATATATGGGTCCCTTCCCCTAACATCATCAGTATAATGTACACATTAATATATGGGTCCCTTCCTAACATCATCAGTATAATGTACACATTAATATATGGGTCCCTTCCCCTAACATCATCAGTATAATGTACACATTAATATATGGGTCCTTTCCCCTAACATCATCAGTATAATGTACACATTAATATATGGGTCCCTTCCCCTAACATCATCAGTATAATGTACACATTAATATATGGGTCCCTTCCCCTAACATCATCAGTATAATGTACACATTAATATATGGGTCCCTTCCCTAACATCATCAGTATAATGTACACATTAATATATGGGTCCTTCCCCTAACATCATCAGTATAATGTACACATTAATATATGGGTCCCTTCCCCTAACATCATCAGTATAATGTACACATTAATATATGGGTCCCTTCCCTGACATCAGTATAATGTACACATTAATATATGGGTCCCTTCCCTGACATCAGTATAATGTACACATTAATATATGGGTCCCTTCCCTAACATCATCAGTATAATGTACACATTAATATATGGGTCCCTTCCCCAATATCATCAGTATAATGTATACATTAATATATAGGTCCCTTCCCTGACATCAGTATAATGTATACATTAATATATCGGTCCTTTCCCCTAACATCATCAGTATAATGTATACATTAATATATAGGTCCCTTCCCTGACATCAGTATAATGTACACATTAATATTTGGGTCCCTTCCCTAACATCATCAGTATAATGTATACATTAATATATGGGTCCCTTCCCCTAACATCATCAGTATAATGTACACATTAATATATGGGTCCCTTCCCCTAACATCATCAGTATAATGTACACATTAATATATGGGTCCCTTCCCTAACATCATCAGTATAATGTACACATTAATATATGGGTCCCTTCCCTAACATCATCAGTATAATGTACACATTAATATATGGGTCCCTTCCCCTAACATCATCAGTATAATGTACACATTAATATATGGGTCCCTTCCCTAACATCATCAGTATAATGTACACATTAATATATGGGTCCCTTCCCCTAACATCATCAGTATAATGTACACATTAATATATGGGTCCCTTCGCTAACATCATCAGTATAATGTACACATTAATATATGGGTCCCTTCCCCTAACATCATCAGTATAATGTACACATTAATATATGGGTCCCTTCCCCTAACATCATCAGTATAATGTACACATTAATATATGGGTCCCTTCCCTGACATCAGTATAATGTACACATTAATATATAGGTCCCTTCCCTGACATCAGTATAATGTGCACATTAATATATGGGCCTCTACCAATAACAGGATCAGTATAATGTACACATTAATATATGGGTCATACCCTATGGAACATCAGTATAATGTACACATTAATATATGGGTCCCTTCCCTGACATCATCAGTATAATGTACACATTAATATATGGGTACCTTCCCCTAACATCATCAGTATAATGTACACATTAATATATGGGTCCCTTCCCTAACATCATCTGTATAATGTATACATTAATATATGGGTCCCTTCCCTAACATCATCAGTATAATGTACACATTAATATATTTGTCCCTTCCCTGACATCAGTATAATGTATACATTAACATATGGGTCCCTTCCCTGACATCAGTATAATGTACACATTAATATATGGGTCCCTTCCCTAACATCATCAGTATAATGTACACATTAATATATGGGTCCCTTCCCCTAACATCATCAGTATAATGTACACATTAATATATGGGTCCCTTCCCCTAACATCATCAGTATAATGTACACATTAATATATTTGTCCCTTCCCTAACATCATCAGTATAATGTACACATTAATATATGGGTCCCTTCCCCTAACATCATCAGTATAATGTATACATTAATATATGGGTCCCTTCCCCTAACATCATCAGTATAATGTACACATTAATATATGGGTCCCTTCCCTGACATCAGTATAATGTACACATTAATATATGGGTCCCTTCCCTGACATCAGTATAATGTACACATTAATATATTGGTCCCTTCCCTGACATCAGTATAATGTATACATTAATATATGGGTCCTTTCCCCTAACATCATCAGTATAATGTACACATTAATATATGGGTCCCTTCCCTGACATCATCAGTATAATGTACACATTAATATATGGGTCCCTTCCCCTAACATCATCAGTATAATGTACACATTAATATATGGCTCCCTAACATCATCAGTATAATGTACACATTAATATATGGGTCCCTTCCCCCTAACATCATCAGTATAATGTACACATTAATATATGGGTCCCTTCCCCTAACATCATCAGTATAATGTACACATTAATATATGGCTCCCTTCCCTGACATCAGTATAATGTACACATTAATATTTGGGTACCTTCTTCTAACATCATCAGTATAACGTACACATTAATATATGGGTCCTATCCCCTAACATCATCAGTATAATGTACACATTAATATATGGGTCCCTTCCCTAACATCATCAGTATAATGTACACATTAATATATGGGTCCCTTCCCCTAACATCATCAGTATAATGTACACATTAATATATGGGTCCCTTCCCCTGGAATCATCAGTATAATGTACACATTAATATATGGGTCCCTTCCCCTAACATCATCAGTATAATGTACACATTAATATATGGGTCTCTTCCCTAACATCATCAGTATAATGTACACATTAATATATGGGTCCCTTCCCCTAACATCATCAGTATAATGTACACATTAATATATGGGTCCCTTCCCCTAACATCATCAGTATAATGTACACATTAATATATGGGTCCCTTCCCTGGGATCATCAGTATAATGTACACATTAATATATGGGTCCTACCCTAACATCATCAGTATAATGTACACATTAATATATGGGTCCCTTCCCTAACATCATCAGTATAATGTACACATTAATATATGGGTCCCTTCCCCTAACATCATCAGTATAATGTACACATTAATATATGGGTCCCTTCCCTAACATCATCAGTATAATGTACACATTAATATATGGGTCCCTTCCCTTAACATCATCAGTATAATGTACACATTAATATATGGGTCCCTTCCCCTAACATCATCAGTATAATGTACACATTAATATATGGGTCCCTTCCCCTAACATCATCAGTATAATGTACACATTAATATATGGGTCCCTTCCCTAACATCATCAGTATAATGTACACATTAATATATGGGTCTCTTCCCTGACATCATCAGTATAATGTACACATTAATATATGGGTCCCTTCCCTAACATCATCAGTATAATGTACACATTAATATTTGGGTCCCTTCCCTAACATCATCAGTATAACGTACACATTAATATATGGGTCCTATCCCCTAACATCATCAGTATAATGTACACATTAATATATGGGTCCCTTCACCTAACATCATCAGTATAATGTACACATTAATATATCGCTCCCTTCCCTGACATCAGTATAATATACACATTAATATATGGGTCCCTTCCTCTAACATCATCAGTATAATGTACACATTAATATATGGGTCCCTTCCCCTAACATCATCAGTATAATGTACACATTAATATATGGGTCCCTTCCCCTAACATCATCAGTATAATGTACACATTAATATATGGGTCCCTTCCCTAACATCATCAGTATAATGTACACATTAATATATGGGTCCCTTCCCTAACATCATCAGTATAATGTACACATTAATATATGGGTCCCTTCCCCTAACATCATCAGTATAATGTACACATTAATATATGGGTCCCTTCCCTAACATCATCAGTATAATGTACACATTAATATATGGGTCCCTTCCATAACATCATCAGTATAATGTACACATTAATATATGGGTCCCTTCCCCTAACATCATCAGTATAATGTACACATTAATATATGGGTCCCTTCCCCTAACATCATCAGTATAATGTACACATTAATATATGGGTCCCAACATCAGTATAATGTACACATTATTATATGGCTCCCTTCCCTGACATCAGTATAATGTACACATTATTATATGGGTCTCTTCCCACGGGATCATCAGTATAATGTACACATTAATATATGGGTCTCTTACATCATCAGTATAATGTACACATTAATATATGGGTCCCTTCCCTGACATCAGTATAATGTACACATTAATATATAGGTCCCTTCCCTGACATCAGTATAATGTATACATTAATATATGGGTCCCTTCCCTGACATCAGTATAATGTACACATTAATATATTGGTCGCTTCCCTAACATCATCAGTATAATGTACACATTAATATATGGGTCCCTTCCCCTAACATCATCAGTATAATGTACACATTAATATATGGGTCCCTTCCCTAACATCATCAGTATAATGTACACATTAATATATGGGTCCCTTCCCCTAACATCATCAGTATAATGTACACATTAATATATGGGTCCCTTCCCTGACATCAGTATAATGTACACATTAATATATGGGTCCTTTCCCCCAATATCATCAGTATAATGTACACATTAATATATGGGTCCCTTCCCTAACATCATCAGTATAATGTACACATTAATATATGGGTCCCTTCCCCTAACATCATCAGTATAATGTACACATTAATATATGGGTCCCTTCCCCTAACATCATCAGTATAATGTACACATTAATATATGGGTCCCTTCCCCTAACATCATCAGTATAATGTACACATTAATATATGGGTCCCTTCCCCTAACATCATCAGTATAATGTACACATTAATATATGGGTCCCTTCCCTAACATCATCAGTATAATGTACACATTAATATATGGGTCCCTTCCCCTAACATCATCAGTATAATGTACACATTAATATATGGGTCCCTTCCCCTAACATCATCAGTATAATGTACACATTAATATATGGGTCCCTTCCCTAACATCATCAGTATAATGTACACATTAATATATGGGTCCTTTCCCCCAATATCATCAGTATAATGTACACATTAATATATGGGTCCCTTCCACTAACTTCATCAGTATACTGTACACTAATATAAGGGTCCCCTCCCAAAACATCTCAGTATAATGTATACATTAATATATGGGGCCTTTCCCCTAACATCATCAGTATAATGTGCACATTAATATATGGGTACCTTCCCCTAACATCATCGGTATAATGTAAACATTAATATATGGCTCCCTTCCCTAACATCATCAGTATAATGTACACATTAATATATGGGTCCTTCCCCTAACATCATCAGTATAATGTATACATTAATATATGGGTCCCTTCCCCTAACATCATCAGTATAATGTATACATTAATATATGGGTCCCTTTCCATAACATCATCACTATAATGTACACATTAATATATGGGTCCCTTCCCCTGACATCATCAGTATAATGTACACATTAATATATGGGTCCTTTCCCCTAACATCATCAGTATAATGTACACATTAATATATGGGTCCCTTCCCCTAACATCATCAGTATAATGTACACATTAATATATGGGTCCCTTCCCCTAACATCATCAGTATAATGTACACATTAATATATGGGTCCCTTCCCTAACATCATCAGTATAATGTACACATTAATATATGGGTCCCTTCCCCTAACATCATCAGTATAATGTACACATTAATATATGGGTCCCTTCCCTAACATCATCAGTATAATGTACACATTAATATATGGGTCCCTTCCCCTAACATCATCAGTATAATGTACACATTAATATATGGGTCCCTTCCCTAACATCATCAGTATAATGTATACATTAATATATGGGTCCCTTCCCTAACATCATCAGTATAATGTACACATTAATATATGGGTCCCTTCCCCTAACATCATCAGTATAATGTACACATTAATATATGGGTCCCTTCCCCTAACATCATCAGTATAATGTACACATTAATATATGGGTCCCTTCCCTGACATCAGTATAATGTACACATTAATATATTGGACCCTTCCCTGACATCAGTATAATGTACACATTAATATATGGGTCTCTTCCCATAACAACATCAGTATAATGTACACATTATTATATGGGCCCCTTCTCCTGGGATCATCAGTATAATGTACACATTAATATATGTGTACCTTCCCCTAACATCATCAGTATAATGTACACATTAATATATGGGTCCCTTCCCCTAACATCATCAGTATAATGTACACATTAATATATGGGTCCCTTCCCTAACATCATCAGTATAATGTACACATTAATATATGGGTCCCTTCCCCTAACATCATCAGTATAATGTACACATTAATATATGGGTCCCTTCCCCTAACATCATCAGTATAATGTACACATTAATATATGGGTCCCTTCCCTAACATCATCAGTATAATGTATACATTAATATATGGGTCCCTTCCCCTAACATCATCAGTATAATGTACACATTAATATATGGGTCCCTTCCCTGACATCAGTATAATGTACACATTAATATATTGGACCCTTCCCTGACATCAGTATAATGTACACATTAATATATGGGTACCTTCCCTAACATCATCAGTATAATGTACACATTAATATATGGGTCCCTTCCCCTAACATCATCAGTATAATGTACACATTAATATATGGGTCCCTTCCCCTAACATCATCAGTATAATGTACACATTAATATATGGGTCCCTTCCCTAACATCATCAGTATAATGTACACATTAATATATGGGTCCCTTCCCCTAACATCATCAGTATAATGTACACATTAATATATGGGTCCCTTCCCTAACATCATCAGTATAATGTACACATTAATATATGGGTCCCTTCCCCTAACATCATCAGTATAATGTACACATTAATATATGGGTCCCTTCCCCTAACATCATCAGTATAATGTACACATTAATATATAGGACCCTTCCCAGACATCAGTATAATGTACACATTAATATATCGGTCTCTTCCCCTAACATCATCAGTATAATGGACACATTAATATATGGGTATCTTCCCTAACATCATCAGCATAATGTACACATTAATATTTGGGTCCCTTCCCTAACATCATCAGTATAATGTACACATTAATATATGGGTCCCTTCCCCTAACATCATCAGTATAATGTACACATTAATATATGGGTCCCTTCCCCTAACATCATCAGTATAATGTACACATTAATATATGGGTCCCTTCCCCTGGGATCATCAGTATAATGTACACATTAATATTTGGGTCCCTTCCCCCTAACATCATCAGTATAATGTACACATTAATATATGGGTCCCTTCCCCTAACATCATCAGTATAATGTACACATTAATATATGGGTCCCTTCCCCTAACATCATCAGTATAATGTACACATTAATATATGGGTCCCTTCCCTAACATCATCAGTATAATGTATACATTAATATATGGGTTCCTTCCCCTAACATCATCAGTATAATGTATACATTAACATATGGGTCCCTTCCCTGACATCAGTATAATGTACACATTAATATATTGGACCCTTCCCTGACATCAGTATAATGTACACATTAATATATGGGTACCTTCCCCTAACATCATCAGTATAATGTACACATTAATATATGGGTCCCTTCCCCTAACATCATCAGTATAATGTACACATTAATATATGGGTCCCTTCCCCTAACATCATCAGTATAATGTACACATTAATATATGGGTCCCTTCCCTAACATCATCAGTATAATGTACACATTAATATATGGGTCCCTTCCCCTAACATCATCAGTATAATGTACACATTAATATATGGGTCCCTTCCCCTAACATCATCAGTATAATGTACACATTAATATATGGGTCCTTCCCTAACATCATCAGTATAATGTACACATTAATATATGGGTCCCTTCCCCTAACATCATCAGTATAATGTACACATTAATATATGGGTCTTCCCTTAACATCATCAGTATAATGTACACATTAATATATGGGTCCCTTCCCCTAACATCATCAGTATAATGTACACATTAATATATGGGTCCCTTCCCCTAACATCATCAGTATAATGTACACATTAATATATGGGTCCCTTCCCTGACATCAGTATAATGTACACATTAATATATGGGTCCCTTCCCTGACATCAGTATAATGTACACATTAATATATGGGTACCTTCCCCTAACATCATCAGTATAATGTACACATTAATATATGGGTCCCTTCCCTAACATCATCAGTATAATGTACACATTAATATATGGCTCCCTTCCCTGACATCAGTATAATGTACACATTAATATTTGGGTACCTTCTTCTAACATCATCAGTATAATGTACACATTAATATATGGGTCCCTTCCCCTAACATCATCAGTATAATGTACACATTAATATATGGGTCCCTTCCCCTAACATCATCAGTATAATGTACACATTAATATATGGGTCCCTTCCCTGGGATCATCAGTATAATGTACACATTAATATATGGGTCCCTTCCCTAACATCATCAGTATAATGTACACATTAATATATGGGTCCCTTCCCCTAACATCATCAGTATAATGTACACATTAATATATGGGTCCCTTCCCTAACATCATCAGTATAATGTACACATTAATATATGGGTCCCTTCCCTAACATCATCAGTATAATGTACACATTAATATATGGGTCCCTTCCCCTAACATCATCAGTATAATGTACACATTAATATATGGGTCCCTTCCCTAACATCATCAGTATAATGTACACATTAATATATGGGTCCCTTCCCTAACATCATCAGTATAATGTACACATTAATATATGGGTCCCTTCCCCTAACATCATCAGTATAATGTACACATTAATATATGGGTACCTTCCCCTAACATCATCAGTATAATGTACACATTAATATATGGGTCCCTTCCCTAACATCATCAGTATAATGTACACATTAATATATGGGTCCTTCCCTAACATCATCAGTATAATGTACACATTAATATATGGGTCCCTTCCCCTAACATCATCAGTATAATGTACACATTAATATATGGGTCCCTTCCCTTAACATCATCAGTATAATGTACACATTAATATATGGGTCCCTTCCCTAACATCATCAGTATAATGTACACATTAATATATGGGTCTTTTCTCCTAACATCATCAGTATAATGTACACATTAATATATGGCTCCCTTCCCTGACATCAGTATAATGTACACATTAATATTTGGATCCCTTCCCCCAAACATCACCAGTATAATGTACACATTATAATTTGGGTCCCTTCCCCCTAACATCATCAGTATAATGTACACATTAATATATGGGTCCCTTCCCCTAACATCATCAGTATAATGTACACATTAATATATGGGTCCCTTCCCCCTAACATCATGAGTATAATGTACACATTAATATATGGGTCCCTTCTAACATCATCAGTATAATGTACACATTAATATATGGGTCCCTTCCCCTAACATCATCAGTATAATGTACACATTAATATATGGGTCCCTTCCCCTGGAATCATCAGTATAATGTACACATTAATATATGGGTCCGTTACCTGACATCATCAGTATAATGTACACATTAATATTTGGGTACCTTCCCCTAACATCATCAGTATAATGTACACATTAATATATGGGCCCCTTCCCCTAACATCATCAGTATAATGTATACATCAATATATGGTTCACTTCCCCCAATATCATCAGTATAATGTACACATTAATATATAGGTCCCTTCCCTTAATATCATCAGTATAATGTACACATTAATATATAGGTCCCTTCCCTTACATCAGTAAAATGTACACATTAATATATGGGTACCTTCCCTCACATCAGTATAATGTACACATTAATATATTTGTCCTTCCCCTAACATCATCAGTATAATGTACACATTAATATATGGGTACCTTCCCTCACATCAGTATAATGTACACATTAATATATTTGTCCCTTCCCTGACATCAGTATAATGTATACATTAACATATGGGTCCCTTCCCTGACATCAGTATAATGTACACATTAATATATTTTA
>NC_056726.1:1072345427-1072360708 GCF_019279795.1 Protopterus annectens | reverse complement strand
ACATTATAATGATGATGTTAGGGGAAGGTACCCAAATATTAATGTGTACATTATACTGATGATGTTTGGGGAAGGACCCATATATTAATGTGTACATTATACAGATGATGTTAGGGGAAGGGACCCATATATTAATGTGTACATTATACTGATGATTCCAGGGGAAGGGACCCATATATTAATGTGTACATTATACTGATGATGTTAGGGGAAGGGACCCATATATTAATGTGTACATTATACTGATGATGTTAGGGGAAGGTACCCAAATATTAATGTGTACATTATACTGATGATGTTAGGGGGAAGGGACCCATATATTAATGTGTACATTATACTGATGATGTTAGGGGAAGGTACCCAAATATTAATGTGTACATTATACTGATGATGTTAGGGGAAGGGACCCATATATTAATGTATACATTATACTGATGATGTTAGGGGAAGCGATCCATATATTAATGTGTACGTTATACTGATGATGTTAGGGGAAGGGACCCATATATTAATGTGTACATTATACTGATGATGTTAGGGGAAGGGACCCATATATTAATGTGTACATTATACTGATGATGTTAGGGGAAAGTACCCAAATATTAATGTGTACATTATACTGATGACGTTAGGGGGAAGGGACCCAAATATTAATGTGTACATTATACAGATGATGTTAGGGGAAGGGACCCAAATATTAATGTGTACATTATACTGATGATGTTAGGGGGAAGGGACCCAAATATTAATGTGTACATTATACTGATGATGTTGGGGGAAGGTACCCAAATATTAATGTGTACATTATACTGATGATGTTAGGGGAAGGGACTGATATATTAATGTGTACATTTTACTGATGTCAGGGAAGGGACCCATATATTAATGTGTACATTATACTGATGATGTTAGGGGAAGGGACCCATATATTAATGTATACATTATACTGATGATGTTAAGGGAAGGGACCCATATATTAATGTGTACATTATACTGATGATGTTAGGAGAAGGGGCCCATATATTAATGTGTACATTATACTGATGATATTGGGGGAAGGGATCGATATATTAATGTGTACATTATACTGATGAAGTTAGTGGAAGTGACCCATATATTAATGTGTAAATTATACTGATGATGTTAGGGGAAGGGGCCCATATATTAATGTGTACATTATACTGATGATGTTAGGGGAAGTGACCCATATATTAATGTGTACATTATACTGATGATGTTAGGGGAAGGGGCCCATATATTAATGTGTACATTATACTGATGATGTTAGGGGAAGGGACCCATATATTAATGTGTACATTATACTGATGATTTTAGGGGAAGTTACCCAAATATTAATGTGTACATTATAGTGATGATGTTAGGGGAAGGTACCCAAATATTAATGTGTACATTATACTGATGATGTTAGGGGGAAGGGACCCATATATTAATGTGTACATTATACTGATGATGTTAGGGGGAAGGGACCCATATATTAATGTGTACATTATACTGATGATTTTAGGGGAAGTTACCCAAATATTAATGTGTACATTATACTGATGATGTTAGGGGAAGGTACCCAAATTTTAATGTGTACATTATACTGATGATGTTAGGGGGAAGGGACCCATAAATTAATGTGTACGTTATACTGATGATGTTAGGGGAAGGGACCCATATATTAATGTGTACATTATAATGATGATGTTATGGGAAGGTACCCAAATATTAATGTGTACATTATACTGATGATGTTAGGGGAAGGGACCCAAATATTAATGTGTACATTATTCTGATGATGTTAGGGGGAAGGGAACCAAATATTAATGTGTACATTATACTGATGATATTAGGGGAAGGTACCCAAATATTAATGTGTACATTATACTGATGATGTTAGGGGAAGGTACCCAAATATTAATGTGTACATTATACTGATGATGTTTGGTGGAAGGGACCCATATATTAATGTGTACATTATACTGATGATGTTAGCGGAAGGGACCCATATATTAATGTGTACATTATACTGATGATTCCAGGGGATTGGACCCATATATTAATGTGTACATTATACTGATGATGTTCATAGGTTCATAGGTTCATAGGTTCATACTAGGCTATCTGCCCGAGGGCATTTACAAGCCTAGCCCATCGTTTTGTGGCTTATGCCACCCCTTTAGTATGGGGAACTATACCCATTATTTTGCTGTGCCTCTGTCGAGCAGTGACACTGAGGTAATCCCTGGGGTATATCTGCGATCTCCCATCCATTGGTCAAGATTTCTCTTGAACAAGGCCAGCGAGGTGCTCTGCCTCACATGTACCGGGATTTTGTTCCACAGCATAGGGAGTCTTTGGGTGATGAATCTATCCCTCCAGCACGTCCTATTAATAGCCGTGTCAAGGTTTAAGTCTCCCGCCCTTGTGGCTCTGATGGATCTAGATTTTTTGAGGTGAAGCATATTCATCAAATCTGGGTTTGACATGGCCTTGTATGCAAGGGAGCCCGCAGGATTTTTTGCAGGGGGGTGCAAACCCAAGCCCCGCCCATGCAGCCCCACCCCCTTGGTTGCCCCGCCCACTCAGCCTCCCCACCCACACAGCCATTCCAGTGTCCTATTACGTGGCTATTTCTCCCCATTTGTCATAGACACTGTTCAAATCTCTCAGTGTGCATACTGTTTTATGCTTTACTTCTACAATGATTACAGATATCTGGATTTCATTTACAACTTTTATTTCAAATTTTATAGCACAAACACTGACAGACATTTACTAAACCTAAACAAAGCAATAGTCTTACAATGAAAAAGTACAGTTTTGTACCTACCATAAATGTAGATTTTCGAGGATCTCCATTGCTGCAGTCCTGACTAATGGGTACTCCGCTGCTCACCATCGGCCCGAATACCAAAGGGCTAGATCTGGCGTTGGTCATGGCGCCCGAGACTGACGTGGTGTCAGTATAAATGCGCATGACCGACGCCATAACCTCAGTCTTTCTTGCCTCAGACGTCAGAATGCAAAAAACACCACCCAAAAACCCCAATCTAAAAAGAAAAAGGGGGAAGGAGGGAGGGAAAATTGGACTGCAGCAATGGAGATCCTCGAACATCTACATTTATGGTAGGTACAAAACTGTACTATGTTCGTCGTCTCCCATTGCTGCAGTCCTGACTAATGGGTAGAATCCCAGAGCAACGGAAAAAGGGAGGTTGGTCAACTAAATAGCCTGAGGAGCTGCAGACATGCCCTGTAAGACTGCAGTGGCAAACCCAGCCCTAGACCTAGAATAAAGAGGCAAATGATAATGCTTTGTAAAGGTATGTACAGAACTCCAGGTAGCTGCCTCTAGAATGTCTTTAGTAGCTACCCTCTTAAAAAGCAGTAGATGTGGCCGTAGCCCTAGTAGAATGAGGCCTGATCCCAACTGGAACCTCTTTCCATGATGAGAATAACAAAAAGCAATACAATGGCCAATCCACTTGGAAATAGTTTGTTTCGAGACAGCTTTCCCGTGAAGTCACAGCAAACAAAACAAATAACTGTTGAGAACTTCTGAACTCTTTGGTTCTGAACAAATAATATCGTAACTGCCTATGTACATCCAAAGAATGCAAAACTTTTTCCCTTCAGTTTGGGGTTAGCATAAAAGTAGGCAAATGTATAGATTGGTTCAATGCCACATTAGAAACCACTTTAGGCAGAAAAGTAGGATTAGTACAAGGAAACTCTGTCCCGTGAAAAATCAGAAAAGGTTCCACTGCCATGAGAGCCTGTAATTCAGATACCCTTCTAGCAGAAGTAACAGCCAATAAAAAAGCAGTCTTCCAAGACAACAACTTCAAGTCAGCCGTAGCTGCAGGTTCAAAAGGAGGCAGAGTCAGCTTTTCAAAAACAAAATTAAGATCCCAGGTAGGAGTAGGAGCTCCGTGGGGTCTTATATTCTTTGCCCCTCTAAGAAACTGTTTAAGCAATGGATGTGAAAATAAAGGAGGGTCACCATCATAGTGAGCAGAAATAGCTGCAGCATGCACTTTAACAGAAGAGAAAGACAAACCCTTGTCCAATAACATAGTCAAATATTGCAATGTATAACTCAAATCAGGCAATGTGACATCAAAGCCTTTAGCTGAACTCCAAAGAAAAAATCTCTTCCATTTATCAGCATAAACTTTTCAAGTACTAGGATGCCTGGCTTCCAAAAGAACATCCAAAACTGGTTGAGGGAGCTGAAGGCCCTCATTCTCTAAAACTGAATGCGCCAGGCTGTCAGGTGTAGGGATTGCACCCTGACATTGAGAAAATGATTGTTTTCTTGAGACAATAAGTGAGGAATCCGTGGTAATGGCCAAGGGGCCCCCTGAATTAAGCTCCTCAACAGAGGGTACCAATGCTGACGAGGCCAATCCGGTGCTATAAGGATCATGCACGGTTTGTCCCTCCTGACTTTCAACAGGACTTTTGGAAGAAGAGGCAGAGGAGGAAAGGCATACACGTGAAGGTTGCTCCAACTGAAGGATAGTGCATCTATTTTCCAGGCTTTCGGATGAAACAGCCTTGTGCAAAACAGAGGTAGTTGGAAATTCAGAGGAGAAGCGAACAGATCTATGTCTGGAGTTCCCCAAGCCATGGTCAACTGAGAAAAACCTGAGGATCCAACTTCCATTCGTGAGGATCCACCATTTGCCTGCTCAGAACATCCGCTAACGAATTCTGTACCCCTGGCAGAAACTGTGCTCGAAGAGTGATGTGCAGATTCAAAGCAGTTTCCCATAACAGCATTGCTTGTCTGCAAAGAGGGTAAGAATGAGTTCCCCCCTGCTTGTTGATGTATCACATGACAGTTGTGTTGTCCGTTCGAATCAACACCAGTCCCGGACGAAGCAGATCCTTGAATGCTTGTAAGGCAAATTGAACTGCCAGCATCTCCTTCATATTGATATACAAGTGAAGCAACTCTGGGGGCCAAAGGTCTTGAATCCATTTTCCTTTGAAATGAGCACCCCAGGCTGACTCCGAGGCGTCTGTCGTTAATATCTGACTTGCCTCTGGTTGGGTCACAGAGAGTCCCTTGTTTAGGTGACATTCCTGAGCCCACCACACAAATTCTTTCTGAATGCAAGGAAGAATTCGAATGACAGTGTCCAAATCGTGGCTGTGTTGAGTCCAAACGCTTTTGAGATACCATTGTAACTTCCTCATATGCAGTTTGGCATTGGGAAGTACTAGAATGCAAGATGCCATGAACCCCAAGGCTTGAAGGACTGTCCTTGCAGTCAGCCTGGACATTACTGAAAGCTGTAGGAAGTATTGGTGAAGATTTCTTTGTTTGTCCGGGGTAAGAAATGCCATCTGAGTCGCTGTATTCAGTCTCACACCCAGAAAACACATCTCTTGTGAGGGTACTAGACTGGACTTTATTTCGTTCACAGAATACCCCAGGCATCTGAAAACTGTCATCACACACTGCAGATGTCGAAGTAGTTCGTGCTTGCCTTGAGCTAGTATCAAACAATCGTCCAGATAAGGATAAATCTGAATTCCTTTTAGTCTGAGAAAAGCTATTACTGGAGCCAGGACTTTTGTGAATACCCTGGGCGCAGTAGATAAGCCAAAGGGCAATGCAGAGAACTGATAATGCAAATTCCCAGTCCAAAACCTCAGGAATTTCCTGCAACTGGGCCTGATAGGAATGTGAAGATAGGCCTCCTTGAGATCCAAAGTCACCATCCAGTGATCCCTGCCCAGCATAGGCAACAGCTGTTGCAGTGTTAACATCTTGAATTTCGGAATTTCCAGAAAGGTGTTTAGAATGGATAAATCCAGAATGGGCCTCCAAGTATTTCCTTCTTTGGCACTAAGAAAAGACGGGAATAAAACCCTGTGCCCCTTTCCAGAAGGAACTTCCTGTATTGCTCCCAACTGGAGCAGAGAAGAAATCTGTGCCTGTGCTTCCAGTCTTTGCTGATGAGGCACATCCGCATACCTCTGAAAGGCGGGAATGTGTGAAAATAAAATTTGTAGCCTCGAGTTATAATGTCCAACACCCATTTGTCTTGGGTAACCAAATGCCAATTCCTTTTGAAAAGTCCCAGTTTTCCGCCTAGAGGAGCTGCCAGCAAAGCAGAGTCCGCAGCTGAAGACACAGGTCATTGGTCTGCTTCCGAAAGGACTGACCCCTGCCCTCCCCAGCAGAAGGGGTAGAAGAACTCAAAGACCTAGAAGTAACAGGGCCCTGAAAGGAAGCCCTACCTCTACCACTCGACCTGCCCCTAGAATGAAAAATCAAGAGGGAAAGACCATCCCTTAGCAGGCCAATTCCTATTGAACTTAGGGGCTGAACCTGTAAAAATTCCTTAACTGTCTGCATAGACTTAGCTTTTCCTCCATTTTTTTAAAACTAATTCCACTGGAGGGCCAAAAAGAACATCAGATTGCAAAGGAGCATCCATAATTCGAGCTTTAACATGCTCTGACAAGGACTAATCTTTAAGCCAGGCATGTCTGAACAACAGAACTAGTAGCAGCCACCCTGGAAGAAGCTTGTAAAGCATCAAAACCACATTGCAAAGAATGCTTACCAACCTGGTCTGAAGCATGCACTAAATCCTGAAGCTCCTTACAGTCAATACCTTCAGCTAAAGCATCTACTTTACATTTCAATTGACTTAACAAAAAATTCTGATACCTGAGCATATGAAACTGACAATTTAAAGCCCTCATAGCCAAAGTAGAAGAGGTATACAGTTTTTTACCCCACCTATCCAGGGCCCTAGCATCCTTGTCCAGAGGAACTGGATTCTTAACCACAGAAGCCTTAACACCTTTGGGGCCTTGAGAAATAGTTTCTGGATCAGCCCTAGGGCTCTTAAACAAGTACTTGTGAGCTTCCGGAACCCTGTAGTATCTATCTGGTTTAACAGGGGCAGGAGGCAGAGAATCTGGGCTAAGGGCAGCTTCAGAAAATACATCCTGAACAACATCCAGTACAGGAGGAATAGCCAAGGGCCTGTGCTGAGGCAAAAACAAAAATTCTCTTAGCCTTTTACGAGAATCAGAATAATCTTGGCCTTCCCATTTGAAATGTTCCCTCATGGAATGCAAAGTTTCAGAGAAAGAAAAATCTTCTGGAGGGGACGCAGAGGGAGAAGCATCCTCAGCCTCCGAATCAGAATAGGGAGGGAAATCCTGAAGGTCTTCCATAGAGGAATCTGACTCATTGGAAGACTGAACCAAACCCTCCAACTCTGTCTCTACCCTGGGCCTCTTCTCAGGGGGAGGCATGGAACCCCTAATTAAAGTAATCAAATCTTCAGCCATCTTTAACATGTGCTTCCTAAGAGCTGGACCCTGGGGAAAAGCACCTGCAGGGGCAGACGTAGACTTAGAATGGCCTTTGCCTTGAGAAGGAGGAGGCTTAACCACCCTATGAGGGGAGGGAGCCACAGCCAACAGAGGAGCACCCTCACCCTGGCCTAACACAGGAGAAGCCACTCCCTGCAGTAACAAAGACTCCCCTTGACACTCTGGTACACTGTCAGAAAGAGCCACTGAAGCAGCCAGTGGTTCTACAGGACCGATGTCCGGAGTGGACGCCTCATCCTGTTTGGACCGCAAAGACTTTTCTGTGCGCTTCTTAGAAGAGCCAGTCATCGGAGAATCCGACGGCATGTTGTAATTACAACGTTTACCAAACACCAGCCTAGCACAGTCCAACCGACGTTTAATAGTACGCTTATTAAAAGTAACACAAAAGCGACACCCAACAACGTCGTGCTCAGGCCCTAAACAAGGAATGCAGAGTGAATGGTAATCCCTATGAGGAATCTGTTTTCCACAAGAAATACAGTTATTAACTTTTTCTGACATCCGACAATACTGAGGCAAGAAAAAGACAAAAAAAAAAATGTCCCCAATGGGGTACTTAGCCCAACTTGGTCTCCGGTCTGAAACTCGAAAACCGACAATTCCAGAACGCCGAACGGCACTTGCAAATTCTGCTTCTGCGTAGGACCATGCGGCAAGAAAGACTGAGGTTATGGCGTCGGTCATGCGCATTTATACTGACACCACGTCAGTCTCGGGCGCCATGACCGACGCCAGATCTAGCCCTTTGGTATTCGGGCCGATTGTGGGCAGCGGAGTACCCATTAGTCAGGACTGCAGCAATGGGAGACGACTAACATCAGACTTAGCATTAAAACTTCTCTACCTTTGAAACCCACATTCACTGAAACAGCATTGAAACCCACATTCAACGAACATGCATCTGGCCAATGGCGGGGTAAGTTTACCTTTGGCCCGTTTCCAAATCATAGGCTCCTTGCACACATTTTTAGAAACATGCAAGAGTTCTTTGATTCACCTTCCTGACTTAATTATACTACATAATAATTAAATTATATCCCTTGTATAATACAGCACCACTTGTTAGAGTGTGTTTTAAAGTTATAGTTCTGAGCATCTTTCCTTTAAGCAATGAAACAAATCATATGAACCAATAATGACAGCCTTCAGTGTATTGTGATGCCAACCCCCAGAGAAATAAATTAATGGGACTTGTCTAAATCAGTGCCTGTCCATTTACTCCATCTGTTAACCTTCCCAAGTTAAGAGATGCTGAACCTGAAGAACCACTGGCGGATGAAGTAAATACTCCATGTTTTTAGATATCTATGAAACAGTGAGAGTAGGACACACCAACAGTGCTTTTAAGAAATGCAGAAACTAAACTGCTGTTCTCTACCTAGTGCTAATAAATACAGCAAAACTATCAGGACACAAAAGAAAACAGCATCAAGTAATGAGCTGTACAAATTTAAGTAAAACCACTGTGAAGAAAAGTCCAAGTGCTTGTGCAAACACATTACACACTTCTGGCTGACATGAATATTGAAAACTATGAAACAACATTGCTAAGTACAGTACAAGCTGATAAATGAGTGGTAAATGTGCAATAGCATGAATTAATCAGATGCAATTTAAGAAGCTGCCTGTGCAGACATTTAATGTGTGTATAAACTCAGCATTACATACTGGCCTTGGCAAGCATAAACCATTCAGTAAACAATGTTTATTCCACCTAAGCACAATAGGACCAACAAGGTTGTTATCTAAAGGAAAAAATGCATAAAGGTTTTCAGAAATTCTTTTACCTCCTCACTAGAGCAAGCAAACACACAGAAGGGTTAATCTTTCCTCCAGTCTACAAAGCATAATATTTAGCCCATAACTAGCCTGTCACATGACACTCATGCCCCAATACTTCTTGAGGTACTAAGTATAAGCATTACTGGCAGATTCCTGACCTCACTCTGAACACAGACTATATGGAGTCAGATCAAGTGAGTACTGAATGGTCACCTCCTGCCCAAAGATTTGTGCTGCTAAGAGCATTACCAATCCACACACAGCAACAGTTACTAGGAGACCAAATTCAAGTGATGTCTGCACAAAGCCAAACTTTGGCAAATCTTTCCCAGCTTTGTGACCTACCTACTTTGGTTTTATTGGCCTTAAACATTTTCCAGTCTTTTCAAAGCCCACAAGAGACAATAAAACTTTTATGCCCATTTCTGCATGGACTCTTAGTTCTAAGATTAACAGCTGACTAAAAAAATTTTCAAAAATGCAAAACCTGAAAATACTGAAAAGCAATAGCGATATAAAATAACCTACTAGTTATACAGTACTTGTGGTTTCTTTCCATTTACAAAATAATTCTGAAATGTCTGTAAAACTAACTTTTTGGAAAACATGCTCTGTAACCATATCTCTCACACACACACACACACACACACACACACACACACACACACACACACACACACACACACACACACATGGCAGACACACTACTCACTCTGAAAGTGTGTCCCATCTTCATGCTTCTCCCACTGTGAAGGTCCCATCTTCCGTCCATTTCAGTTTCAGTTCCCGCTGCTTCCTCCCGCTTGTAAACCCAAAACCATCCGTCCGTGAGAGTTCCCGCCAAGAAACTTGAACATATGCGCGATGATGTCAGCACGCCCGCGACCGGACTTCTTAAAGACGAACGCATGATGTCAGCCCGGACTTCTTTCTTCTTAAAGAAAGAATGTCCTAAAAAAAGAAAAAACTTTTTTTAAATTATAACATTATTCAGCCGATTCCAGGGGGGTGCAAGTGCACCCCCTTGCACCTGCCTGCGGGCGCCCTTGCTTGTATGTTAGGCAAAGGTCACCTCTGAGCAAGCGGTAAGCGACTGAATAGAGCTGGAGTTCTTTCAGTCGGGCAGCATAGGACAGATTTTTGAGACCCTTTATCCTTTTGGTGAGGAACTTTTGTGGCCTCTCCAGCTGCTGCAAGTGTCGGGTCAGATACATTCCGAATGGGGCATTGTACTCAATCATTGGTCTGATGAGTGATGAGTAAAGGGAGACTATGACCTCCCTTGATCTAGATGAGAATCCCTTCATGATAAGGTGGGCAATGTAGAAGGTCTTCCTAACTACTTTAGCTACATGGGTGTCGAATGACAGACTACTATCAACCTGGGTCCCCAGGTCCCTGATAACTTCTTCTGTGCTCAGTGGATTGCCACCTATTTGGTAGCTAGGGGTAACCTTGTTTTTCCCAAGGAATGACTATGCATTTTTGGCATTTAACTTTAGGCCGTGGCTCTGGCACCAGTTATCCGCTTCTGTGAGACCCTTCTGAAGGATATCTATGTCAGATGTGTTTTCTACTATGGCGCCCAGTTTGCAGTCATCTGCAAACTTTGTCAGCCATAACCCTCCTGTGTTTGCTTGTACTGAAAAGTAGATGCCAAACAAGAGTGGGCCCAGGACTGAGCCCTGTGGGACACCACTTGTGACAGGCTTTGAGTCTGACATGGCGCCAGCAACTCTGACCCTGTGGGTTCTGTCACTCAGCCAGTTTGCAACCCATCTTGTGATGTATGGGTTGACATTTAAGCTGATGAGTTTTCAATGATACCCGAGTGGGGTATTGTATCAAGGCCTTAGCCAGATCGAGGTAGGCTGTATGGACTGCCTTTCCTCATCAATGGCTTTGGTGACTGTTTCAAAAAGTCAACCAAGTTTAAAAGGCATGATCTGCCTTTGACAAAGCCAAACTGGGTTGGATCCAAAGTCTGCAAATTCCCTATGTCTTTATTTATGAGGTCCATTATGATCCTCTCCATGGCTTTGCAGATAAGGCTTGTCAAGCTAATGGGCCGGTAATTTCCAGGGTCGGTGGAGGCACCGCCTTTGTGAAGTGGTACCACAGTTGCAGTGCGCCACTCCTGGCAATGTATCCAGAGGTAAGACTTTGATTAAACAGCTGTCCTAGCTGTGGGTTTAATTCCTCATTGAGTTCATGGAGCACACAGCCGGGGACACCATCAGGTCCCATGGATGCTGTGTCTTTTGCTTTGGCGAGAGCAGTTCTCACTTGGGCGCTGGAGATGTTTGGGGCGCTGCACTCGTTTGGTATAGATATCTCCTTTTGGGGGGGGGGAGACGTTTGCACTGAACCTGTCAGCCAGTATGTTGGCAATGTCTGTAGGATCAGTAATCTTCACATCATTTTGAACTAGCTCTGAGCATATCTGGGAGTTTCCTCCCAGGTTTCTAACATAGCTAAAGAAGGCCTTATGATTGTCTTTGAGTCTTTAGCTATTTTTCTCTCGAAATTTGCTTTGGATGATTTTATGAGAGCTCTTAGTTTTTTACTTATAGTGATCAAGGGTGTCTTACCTTTTAAGGATTTTGCTCTATCTTGTAGTAGCTTCCTCCTTTTGTTGTAGAGTTTGTTTATGGCTGGGGTCCACCAGACTGGACGCTTGCCTTTGGTACAAAAAGTCTTTGTTTTGCTTGGGATTGCCTTATCCATGCAGTCCTGCAGGTGCTGGTGGAAGGCATTTGTAAGTGATTCAGCGGCTTGAGTACTGTTTTCCGCTGGCTCGGGGGCCTTAAAGGAGTCCACACTAGTTTTTAGAAGTGTGAAGTCGGCTTTTGAGAAGTTCTTTACTGTGGTCTTTTTTATTTCAGGTGGGGGTGGGATGAGGACCTCCAGCGAGATTAGTTTGTGGTCTGATCTCACCAGTGAGGGGTACACCTCCGTTGTTGAACATTGTGCTCCCATGTTCGTGATGATGAGATCAAGTATGTTATCTCCTCTTGTGGGGATGGTGACTAGTTGTTCCATGGCATTTGAGTTTATGAATTCCAGGAACTTTTGGGCTAGGGTGTTTGGGCTTGAGTAGTGTTCCCAGTCTATATTAGGATAATTGAAGTCACCTAGTATGATGGTGTTTGGTGATACATTTATCCCCTCTAGTGTTTTCAGGAAGGCCATGTGAGGTTCCTGAGTTTGTGAGGGTGGCCTGTAACATGCTACAATTTGCAGAGCAGTCTTGCCTATGGTTAATTGCACCTGGATGGTCTCCGATGCATCGCGGCGTTGCCACCAGTCTTGAGGTGTGGGTGTCCTTGATGAATATGGATACCCTCCTTTCTTGGTATTGTCCGGATTTTGGGGCCGGAACGCATGATATGAGGTAAAACCTGATAGCGCTGGGGTGCTCTCAAGAGCCTTGAACCAGGTTTCTGTCACAGCACAGACATCGATGTTCTCCATACTGAGAAGGGCCTCGAGTGCGTGCATTTTGAGATTTAGACTTCTGGCATTGAGCAGCATTACCCTTAGTTTTTCCTTTTGTGTTCTAGGGTGGTAGGTTTAGAATTTGGGCCTTGCCTAAAAAGGCACTATGGGGTGGCAAAAGCCTTTGCCAATATCCGAATCCCAGGGTGACAGGTGCAAGCCATCCTCATGCAGCGTGGCTTTTCCAGCATGTCATCCCAGGCAGACAGACACTGGATCCCCTTTGAATGACACCAGTGTTTAAGCCAATTGCTAAAGCTGATCATCTTATCTCTGTATTGTGGCATCATTCTTGGTGAAGGTAGGATACTGCTCAAGGTCAGGGTCATACCTGCCTGGGCTACATAATCAGAGAGCTCCTCAATGTCTCTTTTCATGTAGTCCAAGGAGGTACGTCTCAGGTCGTTTACACCAGCGTGGACAATGACTGAGTCATATTTGTACCTGCTGTTGAGAGACCTGAGTGCTTGCGTTATGTGGCGGATTCTAGCGCCCGACAGGCAGCTTACTGTTAGGGGAAGGGACCCATATATTAATGTGTACATTATACTGATGATGTTAGGGGAAGGTAGCCAAATATTAATGTGTACATTATAATGATGATGTTAGGGGGAAGGGACCCATATATTAATGTGTACATTATACTGATGACATTAGGGGGAAGGGACCCAATTTTTAATGTTTACATTATACTGATTATGTTAGGGGAAGGTACCCAAATATTAATGTGTATATTGTACTGATGATGTTAGGGGAAGGGACCCATATATTAATGTGTACATTATACTGATGTAGTTAGGTGAAGGTACCCAAATATTAATGTGTACATTATACTGATGATGTTAGGGGAAGGGACCCATATATTAATGTATACATTATACTGATGACGTTAGGGGGAAGGGACCCAAATATTAATGTGTACATTATACAGATGATGTTAGGGGAAGGGACCCAAATATTAATGTGTACATTATACTGATGATGTTAGGGGAAGGGACCCAAATATTAATGTGTACATTATACTGATGATGTTGGGGGAAGGTACCCAAATATTAATGTGTACATTATACTGATGATGTTAGGGGAAGGAACTGATATATTAATGTGTACATTTTACTGATGTCAGGGAAGGGACCCATATATTAATGTGTGCATTATACTGATGATGTTAGGGGAAGGGACAAATATATTAATGTGTACATTATACTGATGATGTTAGGGGAAGGGACCTATATATTAATGTGTACATTATACTGATGATGTTAGGGGAAGGGACCTATACATTAATGTATACATTATACTGATGATGTTAAGGGAGCGGACCAATATATTAATGTGTACATTATACTGATGATGTTAAGGGAAGGGACCTATATATTAATGTGTACATTATACTGATGATGTTAGGGGAAGGGACCTATATATTAATGTATACATTATACTGATGATGTTAAGGGAAGTGACCCATATATTAATGTGTACATTATACTGATGATGTTAGGGGAAGGTACCCATATATTAATGTGTACATTATACTGTTGATGTTAAGGGAAGAGACCTATATATTAATGTGTACATTATACTGATGATGTTAGGGGAAGGGACCTATATATTAATGTATACATTATACTGATGATGTTAAGGGAAGGGACCCATATATTAATGTATACATTATGCTGATGATGTTAGGGGAAGAGACCCATATATTAATGTGTACATTATAGTGATGATTCCAGGGGAAGGGATCCATATATTAATGTGTACATTATACTGATGATGTTAGGGGAAGGGACCCATATATTAATGTGTACATTTTACTGATGATCCCGGGGCAAGAGACCCATTTATTAATGTGTACATTATACTGATGATCCCGGGGGAAGTGACCCATATATTAATGTGTACATTATACTGATGATCCCAGGGGAAGGGACCCATATATTAATTTGTAAATTATAGTGATGATGTTAGGGGAAGGGACCCAAATATTAATGTGTACATTATACTGATGATGTTAGGGGAAGTTACCCATATATTAATGTATACATTATACTTATGATGTTAAGGTAAGGGACTGATATATTAATGTGTACATTATACTGATAATGTTAGGGGAAGGTACCCATATATTATTGTGTACATTATACTGATGATGTTAGGGGAAGTGACCCATATATTAATGTACATTATACTGATGATGTTAGGGGAAGGGACCCATATATTAATGTGTACATTATACTGATGATGTTAAGGGAAGGGACCCATATATTAATGTATACATTATACAGATGATGTTAGGGGAAGGGACCCATATATTAATGTGTACATTATACTGATGATGTTAGGGGAAGGGACCCATATATTAATGTATACATTATACTGATGTCAGGGAAGGGACAAATATATTAATGTGTACATTATACTGATGTGAGGGAAGGTACCCATATATTAATGTGTACATTTTACTGATGATGTTAAGGGAAGGGACCCATATATTAATGTGTACATTATACTGATGCTGTTAGGGGAAGGTACCCATATATTAATGTGTACATTATACTGATGATGTTAGGGAAGGGACCCATATATTAATATATACATTATACTGATAAAAAATTTTAAAG
>NC_056726.1:1072207563-1072344927 GCF_019279795.1 Protopterus annectens | reverse complement strand
TAGAAATAATAATGTATACATTATACTGATGATGTTAGTGGTATTAACCCATATATTAATATGTACATTATGGTGATGATGTTAGGGGAAGGGACCAATATATTCATCTGTACATTATACTGATGATGTTAGGGGAGGGGACCCATAAATTAATGTGTGCATTATACTGGTGATGTTAGGGGTAGGGACTCATATATTAATGTGTACATTATACTGATAATACCAGGGGAATGGACCCATATATTAATGTGTACAATATGCTGATGATAGCAGGGAAAGAGACCCATATATGAATGTGTACATTATGCTGATGATGTTAAGGGAGGGGACCCATATATTAATGTGTACATTATACTGATGATGTTAGGGGTAAGGACCCATATATTAATGGGTACATTCTACTGATGATCCCAGGGGAAGGGACCCATATATTAATGTTTAAATTATGCTGATGATCCCAGGAGAAAGGACCCATATATTAATTTGTGCATTATACTGAAGATCCCATGGGAGGGGACCTATATATTAATGTGTACATTATACTGATGATATTGGGGGAAGTGAACCATATATTGATGTATACATTATACTGATGATGTTAGGGGAAGGGACCCATATATTAATGTGTACATTATAGTGATTTTCCCTGGAGAAGAGACCCATATATTAATGTATACATTATACTGATGATGTTAGGGGAAGGTACCCATATATTAATGTGTACATTATACTGATGTCAGGGAAGGGACCAATATATTAATGTGTACATTATACTGATGTCAGGGAAGGGACCTATATATTAATGTGTACATTATACTGATGATCCCAGGAGAAGGGACCCATATATTAATGTGTACATTATACTGATGATGTTATTGGTAGGGGGCCATATATTGTGTACATTATAATGATGATGTTAGGGGAAGGGACCCATATATTAATGTGTACATTATACTGATGATTTTAGTGGTAGATACCTAACATTAATGTGTACATTATACTGATGATGTTAGTGGTAGGGACCTATACATTAATTTGCAAATTATACTAATGATGTTAGTGGTAGGGACCCATATATTAATGTGTACATTATACTGATGATATCGGGTGAAGGGACCCATATTATTGTGTACATTATAGTGATGATCCCAGGGGAGGGGACCCATATATTAATGTTTACATTATAGTGATGATGTTAGTGGAAGGGACCCACATATTAATGTGTACATTATACTGATGATGTTAGTGGAAGGGACTCATATATTAATGTGTACATTATGCTGATGATGATAGTGGAAAGGACCCATATATTAATGTGTACATTAATCTGATGAAGGCCACATTAGCTTGAAAGCGCTTATACAAGTATATTTTTTATTGTTGGATTTATTGTTTTAATAAAGACTGTTTCAGCTCGACGTTGGGTCTCCTGCCTAATTGTGTTCTTTGGATTTCCTTTTTGCTGTTGGCAGAGGGACTTTAGTGCAGTAAGACTTTTTTGGTTTTTCCAATGTGTACATTATAGTGATGATCCCAGGGGAATGGACCCATATATTAATGTGGACGTTATACTGATGATACCGGGGAAGGATCCATATATTATTGTGTACATTATACTGATGATGCTATAGAAGGGGACCCAGATATTAATGTACACATTATAGTGATGATCCCATAGAAAGGGACCCATATATTTATGTGTACATTATACTGATGATCCTGGGGGAAGAGACCCATATATTGTGTACATTATAGTGATGAAACTAGGCGAAGGGACCCATATATTAATGTGTACATTATACTAATGATGTTATGGGAAGGGACCTGTATAGTAATGTGTACATTATACTGACAATGTCAGAGAAGGGTACCCATATATTAATGTGCACATTATAGTGATGATTCCAGGGGATGGGGCCCATATATTAATGTGTACATTATACTGATGATCCTAGGGGAAGGGACCTACATATTAATGTGTACATTATGCTGATGTTCCCACAGGAAGGGACACTTATATTAATGTGTACATTATAGTGATGTTCTCAAGGGAAGGGACCTATATATTAATGTGTACATTATACTGATGATGTTAGTGGTAGGGTCTTATACATTAATCTGCACATTATAATGATGATGTTATTGGTGGAGACCTATACATTAATGTCTACATTATCTTGATGATGTTAGTGGTAGGGACCTATACATTACTGTTTACATTATACTGATGATATTAGTGGTAGGGACCTATACATTAATGTGTACATTATACTGATGATGCTAGTGGTAGGGACCTATACATTAATGTGTACATTATGCCAATGATGTTAGTGGTAGGGACCTATGCATTGATGTGTACATTGTACTGATGATGTTAGTGGTAGGGACCTATACATTAATGTGTACATTATGCCAATGGTGTTAGTGGTAGGGACCTATACATTAATGTCTACATTATCCTGATGATGTTAGATGTAGGGACCTGTACATTAATGTGTATATTATACTGATGATGTTAGTGGAAGGGACCTATACATTAATGTTTACATTGTACTGATGATGTTAGTGAAAGGGACCTATACATTAATGTTTACATTATACTGTTGATGTTAGTAGTAGGGATCTATACAGAGATGTGTACATTATACTGATGATGATAGTGCTAGGGACCTATACATTAATTTGTACATTATACTGATGATGTTAGTGGTAGGTACCTATACATTAATGTGTACATTATACTGATGATGTTAGTGGTAGGCAACCATATATTAATGTGTACATTATACTGATGATCCCGGGGGAAGGGACCCATATATTAAATGTGTACATTATAGTGATGATCCCAGGGGAAGGGACCCATATATTAATGTGTACATTGTACTGATGAAGTTAGGGGTAGGGACCTAAACATTAGTGTGTACATTATACTGATGATGTTAGTGGTAGGAACCTATACATTAATGTGTACATTATGCCGATTATGATAGTGGTAGGGACCTATAAATTAATGTGCACATTATAATTATGATGTTAGTTATAGGGACCTATACATTAATGTGTGCATTATACTGATGATGTTAGTGGTAGGGACCTATACATTAATGTCTACATTATACTGATGATCATAGGGGTAGGGCCCTAAATTTTAATGTATATATTTTAATGGTGATACTAGTGGAAGTGAGCTATATTATAATGTGTACATTATCCTGATGGTTACATGGTACAGATTCATATGTTAAGGGTACCTTATACTAATGATCTCAGGGGAGGTATCCATATATTTATGTGAACATTATAGTGATGATCCTAAGAGCATTGACCCATATATTAATGTGTAATTGATACTGATGATGCTAATGTAAGGGACCCAAATATTAATGTGTACATTATACTGATGATGTTAGTGATAGGGACCTAAACATTAATATGCACATTATAATGATGATTTTAATGGTAGTGACCTATACATTAATCTGTACATTATAATGATGATTTTAGTGGTAGGGATCTATACATTAATGTGTACATTAAACTGATGATCTTAGTGTTAGGGACCTATACATTAATGTCTACATTATACTGATGATGATAGTGGTAGGGTCCTATACATTAATGTGTATATAATAATGATGTTAGTGGTAGGGGCCTATACATTAATCTGTACATTATAATGATAATTTTAGTGGAAAGGACCTATACATCAATCTCTACATTATACTGATGATTTTAGTGGTAGGGAACTATACATTAATGTCTACATTATGCTGATGATTTTAGTGGTAGGGACCTATACATTAATGTATACATTATACTGATGATGTTATCGGAAGGAACCTATACATTGTGTACATTATACTGGTGATGTTGGGGGTAGGGGCCCATACATTAATGTCTACATTATACTGATGATGTTAGTGGTAGGGACCTATACATTAATGTGTACATAATGCCAGTGATGTTAGTAGTAGCTTCCTATACATTAATGTGTATATTGTCCTGATGATGTTAGTGGTAGGGACCTATACATTAATGTCTACAATATACTGATGATGTTAGTGGTAGGTACCTGTACATTAATGTGCATCTTATACTGATGTTAGTGGTAGGGATGTATACACTGATGTGTACGTTATACTGATGATGTTAGTGCTAGGGAAATATACATTAATGTGTACAAGAAACTGATGATATTACTGGTAGGGACCCATATATTAATGTGTACATTATACTGATGATCCCAGGGGAAGAGACCCATATATTAATGTGTAGATTATACTGGTGACCCCTGGGGAAGGGACCCATATATTAATGTGTATGTTATATAGATGATCCCAGGGGAAGGACCCATATATCAATGTATACATTATACTGATGATGTTATAGGAATGGACACATATATCAATGTGTACATTATAGTGATGATCCCAGGGAAAGGGACCCATATATTGGTGTGTACATTATCCTGATGATCCTGGGGAAGGGACCAATATATTGTGTACATTATAGATATGCATCCAGTGGAATGGACCCATATCTTAATGTGTACATTATACTGATGATGTATGTTAGGGGAAGGGACCTATATATTAATGTGCACATAAAACTGACGATCCCAAGGAAAGGGACCCATATATTAATGTGTACATTATACTGATGTTAGAGAAGAGGAAGGGAACCATATATATTAATGTGTATATTATACTGATGATGTTAGTGGTAGGGACCTATACATTAATGTGTACATTATACTAAATGATGTTAGTGCTAGGAACCTATACATTATTGTGTAAGTTATATTGATGATGTTAGTAGTAGGGACACATATATTAATGTGTACATTATACAGATGATGTTAGGGGAAGTGACCCATATATTAATGTGTGCATTATACTGATGATGTAGGGGTAGGGGCCTATACATTAGTGTGTATATTATACTGATGATGATAGTGGTAGGGACCTATACATTAATCTGTACATTATAATGATGATGTTAGTGGCAGGGACCTATACATTAATGTTTACATTATAATGATGATGTTAGGGGTAGGGACCTATACATTAATGTCTACATTATAATGATTATGTTATTGGTAGGGACCTATACATTAATCTGTACTTTATAATGATGATGTTAGTGGTAGGAACCTATACATTAATGTCTTAATTATACTGATGTTGTTAGTGGTAGGACCTATACATTAATGTCTTCAATATAATGATGATGTTAGTGGTAGGGACCTATACATTAATGTATACATTATACTGATGATGTAAGCAGAAGGGACCTATACATTAATGTGTACAGTATACTGATGATGTCGGTGGTAGGAGCCCATACATTGTCTACATTATACTGATGATGTTAGTGGTAGGGACCTATACATTAATGTGTACATTATGCTGATTATGTTAGTGGTAGGGACCTATACATTAATGTCTACATTATCCTGATGATGTTAGGGGTAGGGACCTGTACATTAATGTGTATATTGTACTGATGTTAGTGGTAGGTGTCTATACACTAATGTGTACATTATACTGAAGATGATAGTGCTAGGGACATATACATTAATGTGTACATTATACTGGTGATGTCGGGGAAGGGACCCATATATTAATGTATACGTTATACTGATGATGTTAGGGGAAGGGACCCATATATTAATGTGTACATTATACTGAAGATCCCAGGGAAGGACACATATATTAATTTGTACATTATACTGATGACCCCAGGGGAAGGGACCCATATATTAGTATGTACATTATAGCGATGATCCCAGGGGAAGGACCCTTATATTAATGTGTACATTATACTGATGATGTTACGGGAAGGGACCCATATATTAACATGTATATTTTACTGATGATGTTAGTGGAAGGGACCCATACATTAATGTGTAAATTATACTAATGATGTTAGCGGTAGGTTCCTATACATTAATGTGTATATTATACTGATGATGCAAGTGGTAGGGACCTATACATTAATGTGTAAATTATACTGATGATGTTACTGGTAGGCACCCATATATTAATGTATACATTATACTGACAATTCCGGGGGAAGGGACCCATATATTAAATGTATACATTATAGTGATGATCCCAGGGGAAGGGACCCATATATTAATGTGTACATTATACTGATGATGTTAGTGCTTGGGACCTAAACATTAGTGTGTACATTATAGTGATGATGTTAGTGCTAGGGACCTATACATTAATGTGTACATTATGCTGATGATGATAGTGGTAGGGACCTATACATTAATTTCTACATTATACTGATGATGTTAGTGGTAGGGACCTATACAATAATGTGTACATTATACTGATAATGTTAGTGGTAAGGACCTATACATTAATGTGTACATTATGCTGATGATGTTAGTGGTAGGGACCTATACATTAATGTGTACATTATACTTAAAATGTTAGTGGTAGGGACCTATACATTAATGTGTACATTATGCTGATGATGTTATTGATAGGGACCTATACATTAATGTCTACATTATACTGATAATCACAGGGGTAGGGACCCATATATTAATGTATATATTTTAATGGTGATACTAGTGGATGGGCTCTATATTATAATGTTACATTATACTGATGATTGCATGGTAATGATTCATATGTTAAGGGTACATTATACTAATGATCTCAGGAGAGGTATCCATATATTTATGTGTACATTATAGTGATGATCCTAAGAGCATTGACCCATATATTAATGTGTAATTGATACAGATGATGCTAATGGAAGGGACCCAAATATTAATGTGTACATTATAGTGATGACCCCAGGGGAAGGGACCCATATATTAATGTGTACATTTTACTAATGATGTTAGTGGTAGGGACCCATATATTAATGTGTACATTATAGTGATGTTCCCAGGGGAAGGGACGCATATATTAATGTGTACATTATACTGAGGATGTTAGTGGTAGGGACCTATACATTAATGTGTACATTATACTGGTGATGTTAGGGGAAGGGACCCATATATTAATGTGCACATTATAGTGATGATCCCAGGGGAAGGGACCCATATATTACTATGTACTTTATACTGATGATCACGGGGTAGGGACCCATATATTAATGTGAACATTATACTGATGATCCCAGAGGAAGGGACCCATATATTAATGTATACATTATACTGATGATGTTACGGGAAAGGGACCCATATATTAATGTGTACATTATACTGATGATCCCAGGGGAGGGGACCCATATATTAATGTGCACATTATACTGATGATCCCAGAGGAAGGACCCATATATTAATGTGTATGTTATACTGTTGATGTTTGTGGAAGGGACCCATATATTAATGTGTACATTATACTGATGATCCCAGGGGAAGGGACCCATATATTAATGTGTACATTATACTGATGATGTTAGTGGTAGGGACCCATATATTAATGTGTACATTATACTGATGATGTTAGTGGAAGGGACCCATATATTAATGTGTACATTATACTGATGATGTTAGTGGTAGGGACCTATACATTAATGTGTACATTATACTGATGATGTTAGTGGTAGGGACCTATACATTAATCTGTACATTATAATGATGATGTTAGTGGTAGGGACCTATACATTAATCTGTACATTATAATGATGATGTTAGTGGTAGAGACCTATATATTAATGGCTACATTGTCCTGATCATCCCAGGGGAAGGACCCATATATTAATATGTACATTATAGTGATGATGTTGGAGCTAGGGACCTATACATTAATCTGTACATTATAATGATGATGTTAGTGGTAGGGACCTATACATTAATGTCTACATTATACTGATGATGTTAGTGGTAGGGACCTATACATTAATGTCTACATTATACTGATGATGTTAGTGGTAGGGACCTATACATTAATCTGTACATTATAATGATGATGTTAGTGGTAGGGACCTATACATTAATGTCTACATTATACTGATGATGTTAGTGGTAGGGACACATATATTAATGTGTACATTATACTGATGATGTTAGTGGTAGGGACCTATACATTAATGTGTACATTATACTGATGATGTTAGTGGTAGGGACCTATACATTAATGTGTACATTATGCCCATGATGTTATTGGTAGAGATCTATACAATGATGTGTACATTATACTGAAGATGATAGTGCTAGGGACCTATACATTAATTTGTACATTATACTGATGATATTACTGGCAGGGACTCATATATTAATGTGCAGATTATACTGATGATGTCAGGGGAAGGGACCCATATATTAATGTGTACATTATACTGACGATGTTAGGGGTAAGGACCTATATATTAATGTGTACATTATAGTGATGATCTCAGGGGAAGGGACCCATAAATTAATGTGTACATTATACAGATGATGCCAAGGGAAGGGACCCATATATTAATGTGTATGTTACACTGATGATGTTAGTGGTAGGGACCCATATATTAATGTGTACATTATACTGATGATGTTAGGGGAGGGACCAAATAAAATATAATTAAATTATACTGATCCTGTGGATTACCTGGACCAATATGTTAATGTGTGCATTATACTAATGATGTCAGGTGAGGGGACCCATATGTTAATGTATACATTATACTGATGATGTTAGCGGGAGGGACCTATACATTAATGTCTACATTATACTGATGATGTTAGTGGTAGGGAACTATACATTAATGTGTACATTATGCCCATGATGTTATTGGTAGAGATCTATATATTAATGTGTACATTATACTGATGATGATAGTGGAAGGGACCCATCTATTAATTTGTACATTATACTGATGATATTACTGGCAGGGACCCATATATTAATGTGCACATTATACTGATGATCCCAGGGTAAGGGACCCATATACTAATGTGTACATTATACTGATGATCCCTAGGGAAGGGACCCATATATTAATGGTTGAATTATAGTGATGATCCCAGGGGAAGGGACCCATATATTAATGTGCATGTTATACTGATGATGTTAGTGGTAGGGACCCATATATTAAAGTGTACATTATACTGATGATGTTAGGGGATGGGACCCATATATTTATGTGTACATTATACTAATGATGTTAGCGGTAGGTTCCTATACATTAATGTGTATATTATACTGATGATGCTAGTGGTAGGGACCTATACATTAATGTGTAAATTATACTGATGATGTTAGTGGTAGGCACCCATATATTAATGTGTACATTATACTCACAATTCCGGGGGAAGGGACCCATATATTAAATGTATACATTATAGTGATGATCCCAGGGGAAGGGACCCATATATTAATGTGTACATTATACTGATGATGTTAGTGCTTGGGACCTAAACATTAGTGTGTACATTATAGTGATGATGTTAGTGCTAGGGACCTATACATTAATGTGTACATTATGCTGATGATGATAATGGTAGGGACCTATACATTAATTTCTACATTATACTGATGATGTTAGTGGTAGGGACCTATACAATAATGTGTACATTATACTGATGATGTTAGTGGTAAGGACCTATACATTAATGTGTACATTATGCTGATGATGTTAGTGGTAGGGACCTATACATTAATGTGTACATTATACTTAAAATGTTAGTGGTAGGGACCTATACATTAATGTGTACATTATGCTGATGATGTTATTGATAGGGACCTATACATTAATGTCTACATTATACTGATGATCACAGGGGTAGGGACCCATATATTAATGTATATATTTTAATGGTGATACTAGTGGATGGGCGCTATATTATAATGTTACATTATACTGATGATTGCATGGTAAAGATTCATATGTTAAGGGTACATTATACTAACGATCTCAGGAGAGGTATCCATATATTTATGTGTACATTATAGTGATGATCCTAAGAGCATTGACCCATATATTAATGTGTAATTGATAGAGATGATGCTAATGGAAGGGACCCAAATATTAATGTGTACATTATAGTGATGTTCCCAGGGGAGGGGACGTATATATTAATGTGTACATTATACTGAGGATGTTAGTGGTAGGGACCTATACATTAATGTGTACATTATACTGGTGATGTTAGGGGAAGGGACCCATATATTAATGTGCACATTATAGTGATGATCCCAGGGGAAGGGACCCATATATTACTATGTACTTTATACTGATGACCTCAGGGGAAAGGAAACATATATTAATGTGTACATTATACTGATGATCCCAGGTGAAGGGGCCCATATATTAATGTGTACGTTATACTGCTGATGTTAGAGAAGGGGACCCAAAAATGTGCACATTATAGTGATGATCCCAGGGGATGGGACCCATATATTACTGTGTACTTTATACTGATGACCTCAGGGGAAAGGAAACATATATTAATGTGTACATTATACTGATGATCCCAGGGGAAAGGACCCACATATTACTGTTTATATTATACTGATGGTTCCAGGGGAAGCGACCCATATATTAATGTGTTCATTATACTGATGTTCCCAGGGGAAGGGACACATATATTAATGTGTATATTATACTGATGTTGTTAGTGGTAGGGACACATATATTAATGTGTACATTTTACTGATAATGTTAGTGGAAGGGACCCATATATTAATGTGTACATTATACTGATGATGTTAGGGGTAGGGACCTATACATTACTCTGTACATTATACTGATGATGTTAGTGGTAGGGACCTATACATTAATGTCTACATTATAATGATGATGTTAATGGTAGGGACCTATACATTAATGTCAACATTATAATGATGATGTTAGTTGTAAGGACCTATACATTAATCTGTACATTATAATGATGATGTTAGTGGTAGGGACCTATACATTAATGTCTACATTATTCTGCTGATGTAAGTGGTATGGACCTATACATTAATGTCTACATTATAATGATTATGTTAGACATTATACTGATGATGTTAGTGGTAGGGACCTATACATTAATGTGTACATTATAATGGTGATGTTAGTGGTAGGGACCTATACATTAATGTCTACAATATACTGATGAGTTAGTGGTAGGGACCTATACATCAATGTATACATTATACTGATGATGTTAGCGGAAGGGACCTATACATTAATGTCTACATTATACTGATGATGTTAGTGGTAGGGACCTATACATTAATGTGTACATTATACTGATGATGTTAGTGGAAGGGACCCATATATTAATGTGTACATTATACTGATGATGTTAGTGGAAGGGACCCATATATTAATGTGTACATTATACTGATGATGTTAGGGGAAGGGACCTATACATTAATGTGTACATTATACTGATGATGTTAGTGGTAGGGACCTATACATTAATGTGTACATTATAATGATGATGTTAGTGGTAGGGACCTATACATTAATGTGTACATTATACTGATGATGTTAGTGGTAGGGACCTATACATTAATGTGTACATTATACTGATGATGTTAGTGGTAGGGACCCATATATTAATGTGTACATTATACTGTTGATGTTTGTGGAAGGGACCCATATATTAATGTGTACATTATACTGATGATGTTAGTGCTAGGGACCCATATATTAATGTGTACTTTATACTGTTGATGTTTGTGGAAGGGACCCATACATTAATGTGTACATTATACTGATGATGTTAGTGGTAGGGACCCATATATTAATGTGTACATTATACTGATGATGTTAGGAAGGGATCCATATATTAATGTGTACATTATACTGATGATGTTAGGGAAGGAACCCATATATTAATGTGTACATTATACTGATGATGTTAGGAAGGGACCCATATATTAATGTGTACATTATACTGATGATACCAGGGAAGGGACCCATATATTAATGTGTACATTATACTGATGATCTCAGGGGAAGGGACCCATATATTAATGTGTACATTATACTGATGATGTTAGGGGAGGGGACCAATATACTAATGTATAAATTATACTGACGATGTTAGAGGTAAGGACCCATATATTAATGTGTACATTATACTGATGATACCAGGGGAAGGGACCCATATATTAATGTGTACATTATACTGATGATGTCAGGGGGAAGGACACATATATTACTGTGTAAATTATACTGATGATGTTAGGGGAGGGGAACCATATATTAATGTGTACATTATACTGATGATGTTAGGGGAAGGGACCCATATATTAATGTGTACATTATACTGATGATCCCAGGGGAAGGGACCCATATATTAATGTGTACATTATAGTGATGATCTCAGGGGAAGGGACCCATAAATTAATGTGTACATTATACTGATGATGTTAGGGGAGGGGACCAATATATTAATGTATAAATTATACTGACGATGTTAGAGGTAAGGACCCATATATTAATGTGTACATTATACTGATGATACCAGGGAAGGGACCCATATATTAATGTGTACATTATACTGATGATCCCAGGGGAGGGGGCCATATATTAATGTGCACATTATACTGATGATCCCATGACAAGGGACCCATATATTAATGTGTACATTATACTGATGATGTTAGGGGAAGGGACCCATATATTAATGTGTACATTATACTGATGATCCCAGGGGAAGGGACCCATATATTAATGTGTACATTATACTGATGATCCCAGGGGGACCCATATATTAATGTGTACATTATACTGATGATCCCAGGAAGGGACCCATATATTAATGTGTACATTATACTGATGATCCCAGGGGAAGGGACCCATATATTAATGTGTACATTATACTGATGATGTTAGGGGAAGGGACCCATATATTAATGTGTACATTATACTGATGATGTTAGGGAAGGGACCCATATATTAATGTGTACATTATACTGATGATCCCAGGGAAGGGACCCATATATTAATGTGTACATTATACTGATGATGTTAGTGGAAGGGACCCATATATTAATGTGTACATTATACTGATGATCCCAGGGGAAGGGACCCATATATTAATGTGTACATTATACTGATGATGTCAGGGGAAGGGACCCATATATTAATGTGTACATTATACTGATGATCCCAGGGAAGGGACCCATATATTAATGTGTACATTATACTGATGATGTCAGGGAAGGGACCCATGTATTAATGTGTAAATTATACTGATGATGTTACGGTAAGGGAACCATATATTAATGTGTACATTATACTGATGATCCCAGGGAAGGGACCCATATATTAATGTGTACATTATACTGATGATCCAGGGAAGGGACCCATATATTAATGTGTACATTATACTGATGATCCCAGTGGAAGGACCCATATATTAATGTGTACATTATACTGATGATCCCAGGAAGGGACCCATATATTAATGTGTACATTATACTGATGATCCCAGGAGAAGGGACCCATATATTAATGTGTACATTATACTGATGATCCCAGGGGAAGGGAACCCTATATTAATGTGTACATTATACTGATGTTCTATAGGGTGGCATCCACATATTAATGTGTACATTATACTGATGATGTTAGGGGAAGGACCCATATATTAATGTGTACATTATACTGATGATGTTAGTGGAAGGGACCCATATATTAATGTGTACATTATACTGATGATCCCAGAGGAAGGGACCCATATATTAATGTGTACATTATACTGATAATCCCAGGGGAAGGGAACCATATATTACTGTGTACATTATACTGATGATGTTAGTGGTAGGGACCTATAAATTAATGTGTACATTATTCTGATGATGTTAGGGGTAGGGACCTATACATTAATGTGCGCATTATGCTGATGATGTTAGTGGTTGGGACCTATACATTAATGTGTACATTGTACTGATGAGCACATAGTTAGGGACCTGTATATTAATGTATATATTTTACTGATGATGCTGGTGGAAAGGAGATTTATTATAATGTGTACATTATCCTGATGATTGCATGGTAAAGAGCCATATGTTAAGGGTACGTTATACTAATGATCCCTGTGGTGGGATCCATATATTTATGTGTACATTATAGTGATGATTCTAGTAGCATTGACCCATATATTAATGTGTACTTGATACTGATGATGCTAATGGAAGGGATCCAAATATTATTGCATACATTATAGTGATGACCCCAGGGGAAGGGACCCATATATTAATGTGCACATTATACTGAAGATGTTAGTGGTAGAGACCCATAAACTAATGTGGATCTTAGGAGAAAAGTATTTTATTTTTCCTTAAATAGACCCCAATATTTATTTTCAAATATGTTGTTTTTTTGTTTGTTTATTGACAGCTTGATTCATAGGTTCATAGGTAGGTACTAAGCTATCAGCCCTGGCACCTATACAAGCCCAGCCAAAAAGGTACCCTGGCTTTTGCCACCCAAGAAAATTATTTTCCTGTGCTACTGTTGTGAATAGCCACAGAGGTGATCCCTGGGGTGAATTTCCTATTTGCCATCCAATCATCAAGATTTTTCTTGAAGAGTGCTAATGAGGAGCTTTGTTTGATATAGACAGGTAGTTTATTCCAGAGTATGAGAAGTCTCTGGGACAGGAATCTATCCCTCCGGCATGTTCTGTTTATTGTGGTGACAAGGATTAGGTCCCTAGAGCATGTAGCTCGGAGGGATTTCTTTAAGTGGAGCATGTCCAACAGCTCTGGGTTTGACATAGCTTTGTATGTTAGGCAGAGTTCACCTCTGAGTAGGCGATATGCGACGGAGTAAAACTGGAGTTTTTTTAGATGGTCTGCGTAGGGCATCTGTTTGAGGCCAGTAATCCTTTTTGTGAGGTATTTCTGCAGCCTTTCCAGTTGTTGTTGATGTCTTGTGAGGTACATACCAAAAGGGGCATTGTACTCTATAATCGGTCTAATGAGTGATGAGTAGCGGGGAACAATGACCTCTTTTTTTCTGGATGAGAAACCTTTTGTGATGAGGTGTGCCAAGTAGAAGGATTACATGACTACTGTTGGGATGTGATTATCAAAGGAGAGACTACTGTTCACCTGTGTCCCAAGGTCTCTTATCACACTTTCGGTGTTAAGTATACTACCGCCTATGTTGTAGTTCATGGGCACAGAGTTTTTACCAAAGGGGATGACAATGCACTTTTTGGTATTGAGCTTGAAGCCATGGCTTTGACACCAGGCATCTGTCTCAGTGAGACCCTTTTGTAGGATGTCCACATCATTAGGAGTTTCGATTATGGCTCCTAGTTTGCAGTCATCTGCGAACTTTGATAGCCAAAGACCTTCTGTGTTAGCCTGTACTTCAGAGAAGTAGATACCAAACAGGAGAGGACCCAGGCCTGAATCCTGTGGTACTCCACTTGTCACTGGTCTGAAGTCAGATTTGGAGTCTGCTACTTTCACTGTGTGGGTTCTGGCATTGAGCCAGTTGGCAACCCATCTTGTGACATAGGGATTTATGCCTAGTTTAGTGAGTTTATCTATAATTCCAGAGTGGGGGATGGTGTTGAAAGCCTTGGCAAGATCTAGATAGGTTGTGTGAACCATCTTACCCTTGTCTACGGCTTTGGTGACTGCTTCAAAGAAGTCTATCAGGTTTAGGAGACATGATCTGCCTTTTACAAACCCAAACTGAGTGGGGTCCAGAGTTTGGAGATTACCAATGTCTTTATTTATAAGTTCCATGATGATACATTCCATGGCCTTGCAGACCAGACTTGTCAGGCTAATGGGGCAGTAGTTCCCGGGGTCTGTGGTGGCTCCCCCCTTGTGGAGTGGCATAACCGTCGCTGTGCGCCATTCAGCAGGCACAAAGCCTGAGGTGAGGCTATGACTGAACATATGTGGGGTGCCAGTTCGTTCTGTAGTTTGTGTAGAAAGCAGCCTGAGATGTTGTCTGGTCCCATGGATGCTGTGTTCTTGGCTTTGGAGAGAGTGTTTTTTACCTGTGCAGCCGTGATTACTTTAACTTTGCATTCTTCCAGTATAGAGATAGGATCTTTAGGGGGAGACAGGGGGATAAAGTTAGCACTGAACCTATCCGCCAGGATGTTGGCAATATCAGTTGGTTCTGTATATTTAGTGCCATTGTGCTGTAACTCAGAGCAGATCTGAGTGTTGCCATTGAGATTCTTGACATAGCTATAGAATGCTTTGTGGATGTCTTTAGAATCAGTGGCAATTTTGTTTTCATAACTAGCTTTGTAGGATTTTATCAGGGATTGCAGCTTCTTACTAAGGCTGACCAGGGAGCTCCTCCACTCATGGGATTTTACTCTCTTTTGCAACAGTTTCTTCCTTCTGTTGTACAGTTTGTTTATGGCTGGGGACCACCAGATTGGCTTCCTTTTTTGGAGGATAGCGTCTTGGTTATGTTTGGGATAGCATGATCCATGCACCATGTAAGTGCTTATAAAGTGCAATTGTGTATGATCCAGTAGTTGTAACTGTATTGTCCATCTGCATGTGTGTCATGAAGTTTACCACTTCTGTCTTAAGAAGCATGAAGTTGGCTTTGGAGAATTTTTTTACCATGGTTTCCTTAATGGGGGGTGGGGGAGGATGTGGATATCTAGGGTAATTAGCTTATGGTCGGATCGGACCAATGAGGTGTTGACTTCAGGTGTGGAACACCAGTCACTCATGTTGGTAATGACTAGATCTAGGACAATGTTGCCCCTGGTGGGGGTGTGGATAAATTGATCCAGCGCATTGGAGTTTATGAATTCCAGAAAGCGTTGAGCGAAGGAGTTGGTACATGAGTAGTTTTCCCAGTTAATTGTGGGGTATTTGAAATCGCCCATTATTAGGGTGTTTGGTTGAACCCTAATATTTTCCAGTACATCAAGAAAAGAGGAGTGGGAATCCTGGGGCATGGCGGGTGATCTGTAGCAAGCTACAATTTGGATTGCAGTTTTGCCCAGAGTTAGTTGCACTTGGATAACCTCGGCTGCATTATGCTGAGCAACTAGCCTGGAGGTGTGGATATCCTTAATGAATATAGACACACCTCCACCTTTGGTTTTCCAGTCCAGGTTACATGGCTGAAAAGTGTGGTATGAGATATAGCCTTGTAGTGCAGGGGTGCTCTCTGGAGCCTTGAACCAGGTCTCAGTCACTGCACAGATATCGATGTTCTCCATTTTAAGGAGTGCCTCGAGTGAGTGCATTTTGAGATTTAGACTTCTAGCATTGAGTAGCATCACCTTCAGTTTTTGCTTGCCTGTTTCTGTTACGTTGGTGAATTTGTCATTTGAACCTTGCCTAAAAAAGGCACTATAGGGTTGGCAAGAACCTTAGCCAGTATCCGGAATCCCAGAGCTGACAGGTGCTGGCCATCTCTGGCAAAGCATCATGGTCTGTCGACCATGTCATCCCAGGCAGACAGATACTGGATCCCTTTAGAATGGCACCAGAAGCTTAGCCAATTGTTGAAGTCAATCATTTTGTCCTTGTACTGTGCCATCATTCTGGGTAATGGCAGAATGCTACTCAGGGCTATGGTCATACCTGCCTGGGCTACAAGATTGGAGAACTCTTCCATGTCTCTTTTCATGTAGTCCAGGGAGTTACATCTCAAGTTGTTCACACCAACATAGACAATGACAGTCATATTTGTATTTGTTGTGGACTGACCTGAGTGCGTGGGTTATGTGGCGGATCCTGGCACCCGACAGGCAGCTGACAGTAACCTTCTTCTTGTTTAGCCTGGTGAGTGGGACATCAGTGTGCCTGACTATAGAGTCACCTATGACTAGTGTGTTGGGTACATTGTTTTGCCTTATTGGCTGTGGTTGAGTGGCACACTGAGTCTGCGGACTATGTGTCATTTGGGTTGTATTGGGGGGTGGAGGTTGCTTGCAATTCTGCTTTGCAGGTCTCTGCTGCTTGAGCAGATTATTATTGAGAGCCTCCGCGAATGTTTTTGTGTTCCTATGTGTGGATTTTCGGGGTGTAGATTTAGTGAGACTACGTGATGAGTGTGCTGTGGTGCAAATGTTTACCTTCTCCTCTTGACTGTCAAGTTCAGTCTTGATTGGAGAGAGCTTTACCTCTAGTTTGGCTAGATAAGTGCATCTCTCACAGGTTGTAGTGTTGGGTGGTAGGAGGAGAGGGTTGTCTGTGTACATGAGGCAATTTCTACATTGCCCCAAGATGCCCAGATTCATCAGATAGACAGGAGAAAACACTGGGAGCTGGCCCTTGGACATGCCTGAATAAAAAACTATTTTCCTCTAGATAAGTGAGGAAAGTGAGTACAAGAGCTGTTTTTCTCTAAGCAAGTGAGGAAAGTAAGTACCAAAACTGTTTTCCTCTAGGTAATGAGGAAGGTTGAGTGCTGTAGTAATTAGTAGGTTATTTAGTGCTTACAAGTTCTGAACAAGTGCTGATCACGAATAAGCAAATTCAAGTGCTAAAACTAAGAATCTGTATCTGGACTAAACTAGTTACAGGAAAGGGGGAAAACAAGTGCAAATGTGGGCTTTTAAATCAGAAAGTTGAGAGAGATGGAAAAACTGCCCAAACGGCCAATAACTACAATTTCTGGGCCAGAACCACTCCTTATGTGGTAGATAGGTTACCTAGTGCTTACCACTCCCACTGATAAGCTAGAAGGCTTCCCTCCAACACAGAAAGCTTGGGGGGGCTCAGAAGCTTACATACAGTCCTGGATACAGCAAATCTGAATCTGGACTACACTAGTTACAGGAAAGGTATATATATATATATATATATATATATATATATATATATATATATATATATATATATACACACAGAAAAGTAGCTAAAACAGCAGTAAAAACAATTCAAATGCAGTGCAAGCTAGCACACTTGAGTATGTAGCAATGTTAGACCAAACAGTTTAAAAAATGTAATTAAATTAAAAATGACTAAAAACAAGTGCAGACGGAGTCTATTAGGTAGAATGAGGTAAAGAGATGGGCTGGGGGGAGTGTCCCATATTAAATCTACTGTGGGGGTGGGCAACTGCAAAAGCCTCCAAATTTAAATAACAACACAGGAATAGGGAGGGTGGGTATGGAAAAACACCTTCAGTAGAGATCTGAAAAACTATACAGTGAAGCAAAAATAACAGTGCACAACTCTGAAGTCAGCAGGCAATGATATAAAATTAGTCAAACAACAATTACCAGTACACAACTCTGAAGTGCCAGAAAAATATACTCAGCTCTGTATATCTCCAGATAGTTTGAAGATCACTCTTGTCAGGACACAGGAAGGCTCCAGCAATGATTCTTTTATCACTTAATGATCGGGTGCAAAGGAAAGTCATACCTGCTAAAACTATACAATCAGTATTGTCCTCATTAAACCTATGATCCACTGTTGTGTTTTGAAGAAACTCCCAAGAAACTTGCAGTTATACTCTTTGTAAAACTGTATCATGTTCATATACTGGTTGTACATCTGCTCTGATCAATGCTATCATACCTAGGTGTGGGAAGACATAGGGTCAGGCGTGCAGCTGATTTAACATTCAGAATCTCAACTTGACATTGTGTCATCTGTCAAAAATAAAAAATTGAACAAGTGGCTCCCAGACAACAGTTATTCTTAAGGAAGGAAGTTGTGCTCCTTAGATATTAAATTCACATGGCTGCCCAAGAGTAGGCTGTGTGTGTGTGTGTGTGTGTGTGTGTGTGTGTGTGTGTGTGTGTGTGTGTGTGTGTGTGTGTGTGTGTGTGTGTGTGTGTGTGTGTGTGTTTAGCATACATTACCTACTATCATGCAATTTCAGAAGAAAATGAAAACAAAACGATGACACACCCATTCCCCCTTTTTACAGTAAATGTACCTTGTTAGGAGAAATGCACATGTATATCAGAAGACATTTAATTAGGGTTATATGTGGCTATACAGACTGCGGATCCAAAGACAGGACAGCTTCATCTTCACTGACTTGATGTTGATGAGTAACACCCATCACAGTTGCACATTAAAAAGAAATAGAGGACATGATGTGAAGCCGTGTTTTCATGTACACTCCTGTTTTCACATAAAATCACTTTATGTGAAAATATGAGTAGAATAGTCTGTAGCCACCATACCTTTGGAAAATGGAGGAATGGAATATACTTGCCACGTTTCATCTGAATACACACTATCATTAAAACTCACCAATTACAATACCATTTTTTTTCTTCTTCATAAAATCTCTCTCTCTCTCTGCCTCTCTCTGTAGGCTCATTTAATCCACAGAATGTGATAGTCCTATATCCCATATGATCCTCTCATGCCAAGAGATGAGCCACAGGGAGTGGTGCCTTCTTCCATGAGAGTAGACGTTAACAGCTATGATAGATACATAACGTCCAGGGTATATGCTGAATAATTTAATGTGCAGTCATTACAAATGAGGACATGCCACTCACTTTCATGGATAATATAATCCATCAGGACTGGTCTAGCAGTTCAAAACCAGTGCTGTTTTATGGGATCCAGTCTCAACTGGGGTCTCTAGCAAGAGATAGATTACCCTACATATGTTCACCCATATCCCCCACCCCCTGCCGAATACAGGTGAGCTGGTGAGATAGTCTGCCATGTTTCTCAGCCCTTCCCCCACAGACTGGCCATTTGGCATCCAAGCATTACTCACATTCTGTTTCCCCTGCTTTGTATTTTGGATTTTGTCCACTCGGATAGAGCATTCTCTACACTAGGTCTTACCATTTAGAACCATCTCCCACAGACTAAAATCCCAGAAATACACTTGAGGCCTAAATCATGTCTTCAATGACTATAATCTTAAGACGGCCTTGTACTTTTGCTGTTGTGATGTTGGTTCATACAAGATAACAGTTCAAGCTGACAATCCAAGCTATCAGCACTGTACACATTAATGTCCTTTAACTGAAACCTTATGTCTGCTCTACGTATTATCTTATGTCTCACTGTTGTATATATGCATACACACACATATATATACAGATACACACATATATATTATATATCTATCTTGTATGAACCAACATCACAACAGCAAAAGTACAAGGCCATCTTAAGATGTTCCATCTCAGGCTAAACACCAGCACGAGACCGATAGCAGACAAGTACCATGAGGGAAAGTTGAAAAGAACTTTGAAGAGAGAGTTCAAGAGGGCGTGAAACCATTCAGAGGCAAACGGGTGGGATCCACATGGTCCATCCGGAGGATTCAACCCGGCGGTCATGCCTGCCACCCAGGCAAGGCAGATCCCCCTCCACAGGGGGGTGGGGGACCATCCCCAGGCATGCCGGCCACCATCGGGTGCACTTCCTCCATGGCAGTGTGCCACGACCGGCTCTGGGTCAGCTGGGAAGGCAGCGTGGAAGGTGGCTCCTATCCTCAGAGGGGAGTGTTACAGCCCATGGCATCAACCCTTGCTGTGCCCTGGGGTCGTGGGAGATGACTGCCACACCCTCCCCCACCCTCACGGCAGGACTGTCGACTGGGCCGGACTACCCTCAGTGCGGCCTGACTGCGTCCCGCTGCTGAGATGGTAGGCTCACCTCGGGTCCCCGGGGTTGGCAGCAATGTCGGTGACCCACCTGTCCTGTCTTGAAACATGGCCCAAGGAGTCTAACAGGTGCACGAGTCCGAGGGTGAGCAGGAGACCCCACAGCGCAATGAAAGTGAGAGCAGGCATGTGCTGGCTGAGGCAGGATCCCCCCGCCCCATGCGAGGGGTGCACCACCCATCCCGTCATGGAAGTGGAGTGTGAGCGCACCTGGTGGGAACATTAAAGATGGTGAACTATGCCTGGGCAGGGCCGTAGCAGTCCTGACGTGCAAATCAGTCATCCGACCTGGGTATAGGGGTGAAAGACTAATCGAACCATCTAGTAGCTGGTTCCCTCTGAAGTTTCCCTCAGTATAACTTGGGTTCAGCAGATGCAGTTTTATCTGGTAAAGCGAATGATTAGAGGTCTTGGGGCTGAAACAATCTCAACCTATTCTCAAACTTTAAATGAGTAAGAAGCCCAACTCGCTGGCTTGGAGCTGGGCATGGAATGCGAGTGCCCAGTGGGCCACTTTTGGTAAGCAGAACTGGCACTGCAGGATGAACTCAACTCCGGGTTAAGGAGCCCGATGCTGAGGCTCATCAGACCCCAGAAAAGGTGTTGGTTGATATAGACAGCAGGACGGTGGCCATGGAAGTCGGAATCCACTAAGGAGTGTGCAACAACTCACCTGCCAAATCAACTAGCCCTGAAATTGGATGGCACTGGAGCTTCATGGCCCATACTCGGCCATTGCTGGCACTGGGAGCTGAGGGGGCTACACCGTGATGAGTAGGAAGGTCACCGTGGTGCACTTACTTATGTTTTCTTTCATATTTATACTTGCTCATAGTTTGTTTTCAATTTCAGACTACTAGTATTTAGACTTTGCATGCTATGATTTGATTTTTCTAATTATAATTTCCTTTTGGTACTTTTCCGTTATCGGGGCAACACCTTCAAAGCAATTGCTGACCTCCAATATTACTCTATTTACATGTCTTTAAGCTGTTCATCTTTTAGGTGTTCATGTTAACGTGTCTCAAAAATGTAGAAGTCACATCTTTCCTCTTTAACTTTTATCCAGTTTACCTGATGTTTGTAGTAACTCCTTACAGACATGACAATACAAAGCATTTGGGGCTCAGCAATTGCAGGAGCAAATTACAGATAAAAACACTATGTCATGTACAAGGGAACACTTTAAAGCATTCTTTAAAAGTGTGACTGGCTGAACTTTACAGTGAAAAATGTTCTTTTTTGGGGGGCTAAATGTCCCTTATTTTCCTTCATTTCTGTGTCATACTTAATATTATTTGCAGGACAGCCCGGTGAGATGAATGTGGGGGAAGGGACTGACAGATGCTTTGCATGGAGGTGTTGCCTGTGATAGCCAATCGCCTCATGACTTGGGTACCACACACAGGACGTTAACAGTAAGAAGACACTGTACAGGGAGATCATTCATTTTTCCTTTCTGGTAGGGCAATTATAACGATTGGATATGCTACAGAAATAAAAATGAAGAAAGCCCATGGTTTCCACATTTGCTGCATTTATTTACTTTGTTTAGCATTTCTCGCAGCACTTTCAACACCATCGCTCAGCTGAAATCCAGTAGCAAGACACGTCCATTAACCAAGCATGTGGACAGTTTACCCAGATAACTTCATTTTTTGCTTAGAAAAAAATTTTAAGACAAATACTTTTTACACACATATGGTCAACAGATATGCCAAGGTTCTGGATTTCAGCTGAATGCTCACATTGAAAGTGTTGCCACGATAATGGAAAAGTACCTTTCTTTCTGTGCTTATTCTGTATTTATTCTAAATGTGCACAGGCATGTTCATCTACAGAGAACTCTGAAACACTTTGTTTACTTGCTCATCTTTTATTTTCACTTTGCTATATCACTTTCTTCTTTCTCCCCTTCTCTCAGTCATACAGTTTTACGTTAGTCTTCCTGTATCTAATAGCATTTTGTAGTTATTCCACTATGCCGCTTTACTCAGCTTCTGATGGTGCACTCACATAATTTGTTTTCTCTTAGTATATTGCAGTTTAGTCTTTTTCTTTAGAATGTAGTGTTGCTAATTGTAGCTTGAATATCTCATCTTATGTTATTAACCCAGCCACTGGGGATGCACAAACCAGTGCATTTCTTCGTGCCGGTCCCAAGCCCGGATAAATGGGGAGGGTTACATCAGGAAGGGCATCTGGTGTAAAACCTTTGCCAAATGGCATATGTGGACAGCAATACAGATTTCCATATCAGATCAGTTGTGGCCCGAGTTAACAATGACCACCACCAGTACTATTAGCAAACGGGGTGTTGGTGGAAATTGGGCTACTGTGGGCTGAAAGGGAAGGAGAAGAAGAGGGGGAAGGCATGCCTGAAGCCAGGAAGAGAGGAAGGTTAGGCATGTAGTAGTGAGGGTAGGAACTTTGAATGTTGGCAGTATGACTGGTATAGGGAGAGAGCTGTCTGATATGATGGTCAGAAGGAAGGTTGAGATATTGTGCGTGCAAGAGACCAGATGGAAGGGGAGTAAGGCCAGGTGTATTGGAGGTGGGGTCAAATTGTTCTATCATGGCATGGATGGGAGGAGAAATGGGGTTGGGGTTATCCTGAAGGAACAGTATGTCAAGAATATTTTAGAAGTGAAAAGAGTGTCAGATAGAGTGATGTTTATGAAGCTAAAAATTGATGGTGTAATGATAAATGTTGTTAGTGCATACACTCCTCAAGTTGGGTGTGCGATGGATGAGACAGAAAAATTTTGGAGTGAGTTGGATGAAGTGATGGTGAGTGTACCCAAGGATGAGAGACTGGTGATTGGAGTGGATTTCAATAGGCATGTTGTTGAAAGGAACAGAGGGGATGAAGAAGTGATGGGTAAGTATGGTGTTAAGTATAGGAACGCAGAAGGTCAGATGGTGGTGGATTTTGGGAAAAGGATGGACATGGCTCTGGTGAATGGGTATTTTAAGAAGAGGGGGGATCATAGGATGACATACAAGAGTGGAGGAAGGATGATGTTGGTGATCAAGAAGAGAAGGACAAGTGTAAGAGCAGTGCCAAAGATCAAATAGTGGAAGTTGAAAAAGGTTAATTGTTAAGTGGAGTTCAGGGAAGTGTTAAAACAGGCACTGGGTGGCAGTGAAGAGTTACTGAATAGCTGGGTAACTACAGCAGAGCTGGTAAGGGAGACAGCTAGAAAGGTGCTTGTTGTGACATCTGGACAGAGGAAGGAGGACAAGGAGACCTGATGGTGGAATGAGGAAGTGCAGGAACGTATACAGAGAAATAGGTTGGCGAAGAAGATGTGGGATTGTCAGAGAGATGAGGAAAGTAGACAGAAGTAAAAGGAGATGAGGTGTATGGTGAAAAGAGAGGTGGCAAAGGCTAAAGATAAGGTGTATGGAGAGTTGTATGAAAGGTTGCACACTAAGGATGGAGAAAAGGACCTGTACCAACTGGCTAGACAGAGGGACCGAGCTGGGAAAGATGTGCAGCAGGTAAAGGTGATAAAGGATAATGAGGGAAATGTACTCACAAGTGAGGAGAGTGTGTTGAGCAGATGGAAAGAGGACTTCGAGGGGCTGATAACTGAAGAGAATGAGAGAGAAAGAATGCTAGATGATGTGGGGATAGTGAATCAGGAAGTGCAACAGATTAGCAAGGGGGAAGTAAGGACAGCTATGAAGAGGATAAAGAATGGAAAGGCTGTTGGTCCAGATGACATACCTGTGCAAGCATGGAGGTGTTTAGGAGAGATGGCAGTGGAGTTTTTAACCAGGTTGTTTAATGAAATCTTGGAAGAAGAAGTGTTCTGGTACCGATTTTTAAGAATAAGGGTGATGTGCAGAGCTGTAGTAACTACAGAGGGTTAAAATTGATCAGTCACAGCATGACATTATGGGAAAGAGTAGTGGAAGCTTGGCTAAGAAGGGAGGCAATGATTAGTGGCAGCAGTTTGGTTTCATGCCACAAAAGAGCACTACAGATGTGATGTTTGCTCTGAGAATGTTGATGGAGAAATATAGAGAAGGTCAGAAGGAGTTGCATTGTGTTTTTGTGGATCTAGAGAATGCATATGGCAAGGTGCCTAGAGAGGAGTTGTGGTATTGTATGAGGAAGTCGGGAGTGGCAGAGAAGTATGTAAGAGTGGTACAGGATATGTACAAGGGTAGTGTGACAGTGGTGAGGTGTGCAATAGGAGTGATGGATGCATTTAAGGTGGAGGTGGGATTACATCAAGGATCATCTCTGAGCCCTTTCTTATTTGCAATGGTGATGGACAGGCTGACAGACGAGATCAGGCAGGAGTCCCCATGGACTATGATGTTTGCAGATGACATTGTGATCTGTAGTGATAGTAGAGAACAGGTTGAGGAGACCCTGGAGAGGTGGAGATATGCTCTAGAGAGGAGAGGAATGAAGGTTAGTGGGACTAAGACAGAATATATGTGTGTGAATGGGAGGGAGGGTAGAGGAATGGTGAGGATGCAGAGAGTAGAAGTGGCAAAGGTGGATGAGTTTAAATACTTGGGATCAACCATTCAGAGTAATGGTGAGTGTGGAAGAGAGGTGAAGAAGAGAGTACAGACAGGGTGGAGTGGGTGGAGAAGAGTGTCAGGAGTGATTTGTGACAGACTGGTACCTGCAAGAGTGAAAGGAAAGGTCTACAAAAGGGTAGTGAGACCAGCTATGTTATATGGGTTGGCGACGGTGGCATTGAGAAAAAGGCAGCAGTCAGAGCTGGAGGTGGCAGTGTTAAAGATGTTAAAATTTGCATTGGGTGTGATGAGGATTGACAGGATTAGGAATCAGTATATTAGAGGGTCACCTCAGGTTGGATGGTTTGGAGACAAAGCCAGAGAGGCGAGATTGCATTGGTTTGGACATGTGCTGAGGAGGGATGCTGGATATATTGGGAAAAGGATGCTAAGGATGGAGCTGCCAGGTAAGAGGAAAAGATGAAGGCTAAAGTAAGGTTTATGGATGTAGTGAGAGAGGACATGCAGGTGGTTGATGTGAAAGAGCAAGATGCAGAGGACAGGAAGAAATGGAAACAGATGATCTGCTGTGGCGACCCCTAATGAGAACAGCCAAAAGAAGAAGAATACTTCATCTTATGTTACTGTCATTTTTGTCACATTGATTTGATTATCTTGTATAAGATTGCAAACTTTCTGGAGCTTTTCTCCTCAGGTCTCCACTGAAAATGGGCCCCTGGCTCAGTTGGACTAACCCAATTAACAAATGTCAAATAAAATAATAATAAATAAAGTGTTTCAACTGCTTTCAAAGGCATCCAAGCTAAGATAAGAATAGTTACTTCATTTTTTGCACTTCTTCTTGCTTCATACATTGATTACTCCTTTTTTGAGCTTTAAAAAAATATTTATTTTGTTTTGTGGCAAAGATAGTCATTTCTGTCAGCTTTTCTATTTCAGTTTGCCACCTAATCACCTTGCAGAAGGGTGAGTTAACCACAGACTTAGTTGCTTAGAGGTTGTTTGTTTGTTGTTTAATCTGCATTTCAGAGCTGCTTTTCGTGTGCTTTTACATTAAGAAATTCTAAGATCATCAATTTTATGGTAGGAAGTATTTATCTGGTCTGTCTTTGAGTTGGAAAACATACCAGCAAGTTCAACGTGTGGCTGTTTACCGGTAGAAGGCATAGGAGTCAGCTTTCAAGTCTTTTTTCTCCACTGTAAATCAGAAAAGTTTGTAACATTCTTTCTTCATCTACAGAGAGTTGCGAAACACTTCTGAAGGGGTTCACCTTCATCCAGAGTCATACAATCTAAGATAAGAATACTTTCTTGATTTATTACACTTCTACTTGCTTTATACACCGGTCACTACTACTTTTGTTTGTTGTCTAATCTGTACTTGAGTGCTGCATTCGCTGGGCTTTTAAATTAAGAAACTCTAGCATCATCCATGTTGTGGCCGAAAGTGTTCATCATGTGTCTCTGAGCTGGAAAGCACACCATGAAATAAAAGTGTGGTTTATTGGCCATATAGCACAGGAGTCTTTTTTCAAGCTTTTTTCTCTACTATAAATCAGACAAGTGGGCACAGAGCTGACCACCGAGCAGCAGTGGTTAGCAGTGCCCTGCAAAGCAGTAAATACCTCAAGAGTAAAATTTCTCTATAAACTTACATTTAGGTCTGAAACTTGTTACATTGTGTAACATTGGGTGGAGCTGAGCTCAGAGCAGCTAGCCTGGGCATTGGATAGCACTGCCAGGTCCTAGCACTGTATAACATCTTGCCCTTAACCTCAGAACTACCCTGGGAGACCCCTCATAGAACCCCATCCTTAATCCTAAACAGCCTACCCTACTATAGGTCCAGATGACATGCTAATGCAATTTCCAAATGTCTTTGTGGCCAATTTAGTAGAAATGGGCATCCTAAGACAATGTAGCAATTGCCTCATGTTCTGAAACAACCAGTTAATCATTAAAGAAAATAACACAGCATGCAAGAGATGTAAATACACAACTTCCTTGGAGGCAAACATCTTTCATGCTACCAAGGTTGTCAGGAATACCCACACTACATTCCTCACACACCACTGAGCACACAGATTGTCTTATGCTGAGGCATTTAAAAGAAACCTTCCCAAATCTCGAAGACCTCCATAACCATCTAATGGCAACACTGCTCCTTAGCAAACACTTAAACACACACACTAAAAGCAACATCAAACATCTCTCAAAGGTCTATGCCTAGTGGCCCCACAAGAGCAAAGCCCATAAGGTCAACATATACTTTACCTAATACTCTTGTCATTGGGGACTCCATTTTGCATTACAGAGATGCCCCACTCACCAGGTTAGACAAGGAGAAGATAATGGTTAGTCACCTACCTGTAGCCAGGATCCACAGTATCATGCAGGTGCCTCACTCACCAGGTTAGACACGGATAAGATAATGGTTAGTCACCTACCTGTAGCCAGGATCCACAGTATCATGCAGGTGCCTCACTCACCAGGTTAGACAAGGAAAAGATAATGGTTAGTCACCTACCTGTAGCCAGGATCCACAGTATCATGCAGGTGCCTCACTCACCAGGTTAGACAAGGAGAAGATAATGGTTAGTCACCTACCTGTAGCCAGGATCCACAGTATCATGCAGGTGTCTCACTCACCAGGTTAGACAAGGACAAGATAATGGTTAGTCACCTACCTGTAGCCAGGATCCACAGTATCATGCATGGGCTTAAATAACTGCACCTCCAGGTGCCAATATGACTCTATCATAGTCCCTGAGGGTGTAAATGACCTGAGATGTACCTCACTGGATTACCTGAAAACAGACACAATGGATCTATTGCAATATGTGTCACAGGTAGGTATGAGCCTTGCACTGAGCAGCAATTCTACCTGCATCAAGGATGATGTCACAGGTAGGTATGAGCCTTGCACTGAGCAGCAATTCTACCTTCATCAAGGATGATGTCACAGGTTTGTATGATCCTTGCACTAAGCAGCATTCTACCTTCATCAAGGATGATGTCACAGGTAGGTATGAGCCTTGAACTGAGCAGCAGTTCTACCTTCGTCAAGGATGATGTCACAGGTAGGTATGAGCCTTGCACTGAGCAGCATTCTACCTTCATCAAGGATGATATCACAGGTAGGTATGAGCGTTGCACTGGTCAGCAATTCTACCTTCATCAAGGATGATGTCACAGGTAGGTATGAGCCTTGCACTGAGCAGCAATTCTACCTTCATCAAGGATGATGTCACAGGTAGGTATGAGTCTTGGACTGAGCAGCAATTCTACTTTCATCAAGGATGATGTCACAGGTAGGTATGAGCCTTGCACTGAGCAGCATTCTACCTTCATCAAGGATGATGTCACAGGTAGGTATGTGCCTTGCACTGAGCAGCATTCTACCTTCATCAAGGATGATGTCACAGGTAGGTATGAGCCTTGCACTGAGCAGCATTCTACCTTCATCAAGGATGATGTCACAGGTAGGTATGATCCTTGGACTAAGCAGCATTCTACCTTCATCAAGGATGATGTCACAGGTAGGTATGATCCTTGGACTGAGCAGCATTCTACCTTCATCAAGGATGATGTCACAGGTAGGTATGAGCCTTGCACTGAGCAGCAATTCTACCTTCATCAAGGATGATGTCACAGGTAGGTATGATCCTTGCGGTGAGCAGCATTCTACCTTCATCAAGGATGATGCCACAGGATAAACATAAAATGATTGATTTTAATAATTGTCTTAGTTTCTGGTGTCACTTCAGGTTGATCTGATATCTGTCAGCCTGAGAAAACCTAGTCAAAGGACCACATTGTTTTGCCAAGGATAGGTGAACCTGCCCACCTACACCTTCAGATATTGGCTAAAACTTTATGCACTGCCTTAGAGCCTTTTTTAGGCAATGCCAAAAAGAGAAAACTGCCAATATAATGAAAAATTCTGCAAGCAACCTTAAGGTGCTACTGCTCAATGATAGGAGTTAGAACAAAAAACTCCACACCCTTCAAGCCCTCCTTACTCTGGAAAATGTAGATATCTCTGGTGTGACCGAGAATTAACTTAAAGCCATTAAAATACTGCAACAGTGCAAGACTACAGTGGCTTCCATAAATTTACGCTAAAAACAGCACAGACTCAAGTCAAAGAGGAGGTGTCTTGATCCATGTTACCAACAACCATAGTGACAATTTGGTTAAACAGAAGGATACTATGGAGCTCATCCATGTGCATATCACCATAGATAAGGTCCCTTACCATATCATGGCAAGCTAAAGGTCATCATCTAAGCCTCTAGAGTCTCATGACTCTTACCTAAACCTACAACAGGTATTCACCATCCTACCAAACACCTTATTCACTGATGACATTAACTATCCCTCTATAGAGTGCTAAATATACACTGCCTCAGATTCACAGGCACAATGCTTCCTGGACTTTATTAATCCAAATACCTTGGAGCAGATAGTGCATGCTTCAGCCAGATAATCAGGCATACTGGATCTGGTACTTACACAACATGGGAGAGTGTTGCAAACAAGGATATTGGCAACCTGAAGACACTGGATCTACCCCAGTTTGGCTTTGTTAAAGGAAGGTCATGCCTACTTAACCTAGTTAACTTCTTTGAGAAGGTCACCAAGACAATGGATGAGTGTAAAACAGTGCATACTGCTTATCTTGACCTGGCCAAGGCATTTGATGCAAGTTCTTTGATCTAGGCATTAATCCCTACATAAGTCACTGGATTTCTGGCTGGCTCATAAACAGGACCCAAGAAGTCAGGATTGGTGAGACCACCTCCACCAAGAAACCTGTCACTAGTGGAGTACCCCAGGACTCCTTGATGGGCATACTCTGGTTGGCATCTGCTTCTCTGAAGTCAAGGTTAATGTTCAAGGCCTCTCGCTCACCAAGTTCACAGATGACTGTAAACTGGGAGCTATTATAAATTCCTCCAAAGACACCAATGTCTTTTTAGAGGGTTTTTCATAGAGAAATGACTGGTGCCAAAGCCATGGCCTAAAACGCAATGCTAAAAAATAAATTATAGTGCCGTTTGGGAACTTGTCAACCCAAGTTAATTACTCCATTGATAAAACACCCGTATGGATCAACCAAGTAGCAAGGGATCTGGGAACATATGTAGACAGCAATCTGGCCTTTGATCAAGACATAGCTAGGATAATACAAAAATCATTCTTTGTCACCAAACTTATAGGTAAAGGTATGGCATCCAGGTCCAAAGAAGTTATAGTAACAATCTACTCATCCCTTATCAGACCTATTGTTGAATACAATGACCCTTTGGCATGTATCTAACCAGACACTTGTAACAGTTGGAATGCCCACAAAGGTTTCTCATCAGGAAAATTCAGTGCCTGAATACCCTGTACGGCCTCACAGAGGGGTTCCCAGTGGGAGTGGCTGTACATCAGGGTTCAGCTCTGAGCCCACTGCTGTTCACACTAGTGATGGACTACATTAGCAAACAGGTTGGAGGGGACAGATCAACAAAGCTCCTGTATGCAGATGATGTGGCAGTACAGGCAGACTCTAAACTAGAAATTCAGCAAAGGATAGGAGAATGGAATGCAAATCTGAAGGCACATGGGATGAAACTAAGCACAGATAAGATGGTGGTAATGGCAGCAAACTGGGGAAATCAGAAGAAGCTGAGAATAGAGATAGAAGGGAATATAGTGGAACAGGTTAACAGTTTCAAGTATCTGGGAGGGGTGGTTGAGGAGAAGGGTAGTCTGAATGAAGAGGTCAAAGCTAGAATCAGAAGGGCTGCAAAGAGTGTCAGGTGTAGTCTATGATGGAAGAATGCCAAAGAAGCTGAAATGTAAGGTATACAAGACAGTGGTATGACCAGTACTACTGTATGGTACAGAAACCTGGGCAGTAAAGGCAGAACAGTTGAAGAAGCTAGAGGTGATGGAAATGAAGTGCCTGAGAAAGGTCGTAGGATGCACACTGTGGGACAGATGAAGAAATGAGGACATAAGAACAGAAGCCAAAGTAGCTCCAATTGCAGAAAAGATCAAAGAGAACAGATTACGGTGGTTTGGGAACATGTGTAGAAAAGCAGAAGACAATCTGGTGAGGAAGATTTGGGACAAACAGGAAGAAGCTAAGAGGAAGCAAGGATGTCCAGAATAGAGGTGGATGGATTGTGTGAAAGAAGCTCTGCAAAAGTCAGGCACAAGTATTGAAGAAGGCAGGTGTGTGGCACTGAATCGAGAGAGTTGGCAACAGTTAACACGATGCCCCGACCCCATGTAGAAAAATGGGAAAAAGGGGGCTGATGATGATGATGATGATGATGAATACCCTGTACTACACTGATTGACTAAAGGCTCTGTCAGTGTATTCAGTCTCCTACAGGCTGCTAAGAGGGATCTTTGACTAGAGTAAATGATTTTCTCAGACCAACTCCTGACAGATCTGTTACATATGTGCTAAACAAACAGCACAAGAAACACCAGATCCTGGGATCTCAACTTACCTTGTGACATAAACAGTGTCTGTGCTGGAGGGACAGATATGTGTCACAAAGCATCCCTACACTATGTAATAGGCTCCCCATCCACGTAAAACAGAGTTCATCCCTGATGCTATTCATATCAAACATTGACAATTGGATGGGAAATCATACATTTACCCCCAGTCTGGCCCTCACGTCCCTAATGGACAGAGGCCATCAATAAGAGATGTTTTATCCTAACACCCGAATACAAATCCTTTGTTACCTTGTTACTAAGATGCCCTACCCTTGTATAGATACCCATGATACTCGGTGACCCAAATGGTTTGGGGTGCATGGGTAGGCTTGTAGGGGCCCTAAAAGTCATTAACCTAGTAACAACCTATGAACTTATGTTTATAGAGTCTAGGTTGTGGCTGAAAAGGCTCAATGAACCAGCCCACCTACATTGTGAACAAAAAATGTAAATAAATCAATAAATTCATCTATGGCAACAGAGATGGCTCCGTGTCTGGTTTCAGAAGTATAAGGGAGCTTCAGATTGATTAAGATAGTAACCTGACACTGTACATTATTCCTGTCCAGACTGTTGAAATAAATGATAGGCCAGGAAGTAAAAGGTCCTTCACAGCTCAATACCCAACTCGTAATGTAATCACTGATGAAGTCTATATCACATTCCTGCTAAGTCACTAAAATACATGGCTTACTAAGGTCACCATCTGTTAGGTTTCAGGATGTTATATGCCAAGAGTAATAGCCATTTGTGTTGTTGGCATAAAAGATGTGTGGGCATTAAGAAACAACTTCAGTAGAATGTGTAACTGTAGCTGTGTGTACTTACGCTTTATGAATAAAGAAACAGAGTCACTTGTCTGTGTAGACTTATCTTGTACACTGTTGCATTCACAGGTGTAGGGCCCTTCATCTGCCATTGTAACACTCTGAATGACATACTGAATCCCAGAGTCGATGCTTGAGTTTGAATAAAGTGCTTGCCTTTCACCATGTCTATGGAACCAGCACTCTTTCAATGTGTAGTGACTGATTCTGCATTCGATCTTCATTTTACTGCAGGTGTTTGACCCTTCCATGCATCTCACAAGTATCTGTGGCTTTTCTAAATTTCCTGCATATTAAATAAACAAAACAGTTTTGCCTTAAACACTTACAGCAGAATGTATATGTGATCAGTGCACATTATACATAACATACTAACAGGCTGGGCTTACAAAATATAAAATTTTCAGACAAAATGGAAAAAATACACATTTTACAACAAAAAATAAATAAATAAACCACTGTCAGACTTTGATATGAAGCCAATGCAACACGATGGCAAACAAGGAACTACAGAGATGCTGTCTGAATTCAGTAGTAAGCACAAACAGATGTTAGAGTTACATCACTCGTAGCTGTTCACATATGTATCAGTCTTGGGTACTGCTGGTAGTCCATGAAAAATCTTGCATGAAAATAACAAATACCAGGTCACAGAAATGAAAACAACCCGCAACTGGTTAGTAAAAACTTTTAATGGTTAAGAGCTTTCATCAAGAATGTATCACCAACTTCTTCAGAACAAGTAAATCACTGTACAACACTCATTTGAAAAAACCCTCCCAGATAAGTCACATGCAATACAACCTATACAACCACCAATCGAACTGAGTGCTAATTAACAAGCAAACTATACACACCTTCAAAGCTTAATAAGATGAAACTGAGTAAAAGGAATCCTTGCAACAGGTCAATAGAAACCTAAAAACATTGTTTGAGCTGTAAAACATAGTCACTTGTAAAATAATTTTCAATACAATAAAAAATAAACAAAGTCATTCTTAACAATGAAACAAATTAACTTAAAAATACCTAATAACCAAAATCTTTAAACAGTGCATGAGCATAATTTCAAAATACTGTGTAAAGAAATCTTGTCATTCAAGCCTGGGTAAACACATGCATTTAACCTGATCTGCCATTTCAGCTCCACAGCCTCAATCCAGTCAACCCAAGGACCCCCAAGGGTTCTTAATAACCTGATTAATCCCCATGAATTCAAATTTGTGCCCTGGATTTCTTTCAACATGTTTTTTTATTGTATTGAAAATTGTTTTACAAGTGACTATGTTTTACAGCTCAAACACTGTTTTAGCTTTCTATTGACCTGTTGCAAGGATTCCTTTTACTCAGTTTCAACTTATTAAGCTTTGAAGCTACTCAGCCAAGCTCCTCGTGGTGTCCTGCAGAGTACTACAAGCAACAGAGTGACAAAAAAGTGTCTTTCAACAGATATAAGTATTTTTTTCTCTGCATTTCCTCCTGTGACTGCTAGTCTCACCGAAAAGCGATTTCTAGCAATTCTGAGCTTTAAAAAACTCTTTGCTGAATACTAAAACTGCTTTTTGCTGTTAGCACTTTTATAAGTCATTTAAAGTCATTTTTTGTGCTGTTTAACTGTTGTAGGTTACACACTAAAGTGCGATAGCCTGACAGAAGCATTTAAAGTGTTTTTGTGAAATTTCATTGTATCTCTGTCTAAAAAAAAAAAAAAAAAAAAATCTTGTTTTCCACCTTTTCCAACCTAGTCTAGTCCAGTTTTCAGGTTCTGCTGAATTCAGGACTGTGGTATAAGTTCCTGTGTTGCCCATATCCTTACTTGGATAGGAGGAAGTTTCTCTGTTCACCAGTGAGAGTGGAGAGCTTTGAGCAGCCTATCTGTCCCTGGAGGAGTGGTGACAGCCCAGCAACTTGTATTTTTTTGGCCGTTTTGGGCTAATTCCTATCTCTTTCATCTCCCTGCTTTAAAACCCGCATTTGTGTGGTTTTTTGCTTGTATACTGCTCAGCCAAGCACCTCATGGTGTCTTGTAGAGTACTACAAGCAGCAGAGCGACAAGAGGGGACTTTCAACAGATATAAGTATTTTTTCTCTGCATTTTCTCCTGCGACTGCTAGTCTCACCAAAAAGCGATATCTAGCAATTCTGAGCTTTAAAAAACTCTTTGCTGCATACTAAAACAGTTTTTTGCTGTTAGCACTTTTATAAGTCATTTAAAGTCATTTTGTGCTGTTTAACTGTTGTAGGTTACATACTAATGTGCGCTAGCCTGATAGAAGCATTTAAAGTGTTTTTGTGAAATTTCATTGTATCTCTGTCTAAGAAAAAAAAATCTTGTTTTCCACCTATTCTAAGCTAGTCTAGTCCAGTTTTCAGGTTCTGCTGAACTCAGGACTGTGGTATAAGTTCCTGCGTTGCCCATATCCTTACTTGGATAGGTTGAAGTTTCTCTGTTCACCAGTGAGAGTGGGGAGCTTTGAGCAGCTTATCTGTCCCTGGAAGAGTGGTCACAGCCTAGCAACTTGTAGTTTATTGGCTGTTTTGGGCTAATTCCTATCTCTTTCATCTCCCTGCCTTAAAACCCGCATTTGCGCAGTTTTTTGCTTGTATACTACTCAGCCAAGCTCCTCGTGGTGTCCTGCAGAGTACTACAGGCAGCAGAGTGACAAAAGAGTGACTTTCACCAGATATAAGTATTTTTTCTCTGCATTTTCTCCTGTGACTGCTAGTCTCGCCGAAAAGTGATTTCTAGCAATTCTGAGGTTTAAAAAACTCTTTGCAGCATACTAAAACTGTTTTTAGCTGTTAGCACTTTTATAAGTTGTTTAAAGTCATATTTTTTGCTGTTTAACTGCTGTAGGCTACACACTAAAGTGTGCTAGCCTGACAGAAACATTTAAAGTGTTTTTGTGAAATTTCATTGTATCTCTGTCTAAAAAAAAAATAAATAAAACAAAAAAAATTCTTGTTTCCCGCCTTTTCTAAGCCAGTCTAGTCCAGTTTTCAGGTTCTGCTGAATTCAGGACTGTGGTATAAGTTCCTGTGTTGCCCATATCCTTACTTGGATAGGAGGAAGTTTCTCTGTTCACCAGTGAGAGTGGAGAGCTTTGAGCAGCCTATCTGTCCCTGGAGGAGTGGTGACAGCCCAGCAACTTGTATTTTATTGGCCGTTTTGGGCTAATTCCTATCTCTTTCATCTCCCTGCTTTAAAACCCGCATTTGTACGGTTTTTCTGCTTGTATACTGCTCAGCCAAGCACCTCATGGTGTCTTGTAGAGTACTACAAGCAGCAGAGCGACAAGAGGGGACTTTCAACAGATATAAGTATTTTTTCTCTGCATTTTCTCCTGCGACTGCTAGTCTCACCAAAAAGTGATTTCTAGCAATTCTGAGCTTTAAAAAACTCTTTGCTGCATACTAAAACTGTTTTTTGCTGTTAGCACTTTTATAAGTTGTTTAAAGTCATATTTTGTGCTGTTTAACTGTTGTAGGCTACACACTAAAATGCGCTAGCCTGACAGAAGCATTTAAAGTGTTTTTTGTGAAATTTCATTGTCTCTCTGTCTAAAAAAAAATAAAATAAAATAAAAAAAGATTCTTGTTTCCCGCCTTTTCTAAGCCAGTCTAGTCCAGTTTCAGGTTCTGCTGAATTCAGGACTGTGGTATAAGTTCCTGTGTTGCCCATATCCTTACTTGGATAGGAGGAAGTTTCTCTGTTCACCAGTGAGAGTGGAGAGCTTTGAGCAGCCTATCTGTCCCTGGAGGAGTGGTCACAGCCCAGCAACTTGTAGTTTAATGGCTGTTTTGGGCTAATTCCTATCTCTTTCATCTCCCTGGTTTAAAACCCGCATTGCGCGGTTTTTGCTTGTATACTACTCAGCTAAGCTCCTCGTGGTTTCCTGCAGAGTACTACAAGCAGCAGAGCGACAAAAGAGTGATTTTCAACAGATATATGTATTTTTTCTCTGCATTTTCTCCTGCGACTGCTAGTCTCGCCGAAAAGTGATTTCTAGCAATTCTGAGCTTTAAAAAACTCTTTGCTGCATACTAAAACTGTTTTTTGCTGTTAGCACTTTTATAAGTTGTTTAAACTCATGTTTTGTGCTGTTTAACTGTTGTAGACTACACATTAAAGTGCGCTAGCCTGATAGAAGCATTTAAAGTGTTTTTGTGAAATTTCATTGTATCTCTGTCTAAAAAAAAAAAAAAACAAATTCTTGTTTCCTGCCTTTTCTAAGCTAGTCTAGTCCAGATTTCAGGTTCTGCTAAATTCAGGACTGTGGTATAAGTTCCTCTGTTGCCCATATCCTTACTTGGATAGGAGGAAGTTTCTCTGTTCACCAGTGAGAGTGGAGAGCTTTGAGCAGCCTATCTGTCCCTGGAGGAGTGGTCACAGCCCAGCAACTTGTAGTTTAATGGCTGTTTTGGGCTAATTCCTATCTCTTTCATCTCCCTGGCTTAAAACCCGCATTGCGCGTTTTTTGCTTGTATACTACTCAGCCAAGCTCCTCGTGGTTTCCTGCAGAGTACTACAAGCAGCAGAGCGACAAAAGAGTGATTTTCAACAGATATATGTATTTTTTCTCTGCATTTTCTCCTGCGACTGCTAGTCTCGCCGAAAAGTGATTTCTAGCAATTCTGAGCTTTAAAAAACTCTTTGCTGCATACTAAAACTGTTTTTTGCTGTTAGCACTTTTATAAGTCATTTAAAGTTGTTTTTTGTGCTGTTTAACTGTTGTAGACTACACATTAAAGTGCGCTAGCCTGATAGAAGCATTTAAAGTGTTTTTGTGAAATTTCATTGTATCTCTGTCTAAAAAAAAAAAAAAACAAATTCTTGTTTCCTGCCTTTTCTAAGCTAGTCTAGTCCAGTTTTCAGGTTCTGCTGAATTCAGGACTGTGGTATAAGTTCCTGTGTTGCCCATATCCTTACTTCGATAGGAGGAAGTTTCTCTGTTCACCAGTGAGAGTAGGGAGCTTTGAGCAGCCTATCTGTCCCTGGAGGAGTGGTCACAGCCCAGCAACTTGTAGTTTATTGGCCGTTTTGGGCTAATTCCTATCTCTTTCATCTCCCTACCTTAAAACCCACATTTGCACATTTTTTGCTTGTATACTACTCAGCCAAGATCCTCGTAGTGTCCTGCAGAGTACTACAAGCAGCAGAGCGACAAAAGAGTGACTGTCAACAGATATAAGTATTTTTTTCTCTGAATTTTCTCCTGCGACTGCTAGTCTCACCGAAAAGCGATTTCTAGCAATTCTGAGCTTTTAAGAACTCTTTGCTGCATACTAAAACTGATTTTTGCTGTTAGCACTTTTATAAATCATTTAAAGTCATTTTTTGTGCTGTTTAACTGTTGTAGGCTACACACTAAAGTGCGCTAGCCTGATAGAAGCATTTAAAGTGTTTTGTGAAATTTCATTGTATCTCTGTCTAAAAAAAAACAAAAAAATATTCTTGTTTCTTGCCTTTTCTAAGCTAGTCTATTCCAGTTTTCAGGCTCTGCTGAATTCAGGACTGTGGTATAAGTTCCTGTGTTGCCCATATCCTTACTTTGATAGAATGAAGTTTCTCTGCTCACCAGTGAGAGTGGGGAGCTTTGAGCAGCCTATCTGTCCCTGGAGGAGTGGTCACAGCCCAGCAACTTGTAGTTTATTGGCCATTTTGGGCTAATTCCTATCTCTTTCATCTCCCTGCCTTAAAACCCGCATTTGTGTTTTGCGTGGTTTTGTGCACCGCACAGCACCGGTTACCTAGGGTTAAACTATTCCAGGCTCCACTAAGTCTGCTCTTCAATTTTTCCCTTAGAACTAGGCAAACTCTCAAATTAAGCAGTCTAACTTTCCTTTTACAGCCCAGCACTTGCTCCAAGCTCTCAGTAAGCAGTAATAAACACTAACACAACACCTCCCCCTTTACTATACAATAGTTCAAGGCTCCCTACTTCGTCCCTACCGGGCAATCAGTAAAACAGTTCAGTTATCCATACAGGCATGTCCAATGGGCAGTTTCAGGTATACTCTCCAGTCCAGCTGGTGAATCTGGGAATCTTGAGGCAATGTTACAGTTGCCTCATGTACATGGATGACCCTCTCCTCCTTCCAACAAACACAAATGTATGTGAGAGATGCAACTATACAGCCAAACTGGAGGCCAAGCTCTCTCAACCCAAGGCTGGAACAGCCAGTCAGGAGGAGAAGGGAAACACTTCCACCACACTTCCAGTCTCACATAAAACAGTCATAAGTGCACCAGCAAACAACACAAATAAATACTCAAAAACATACTCAGAGGCTCTAAATAAAAATCTGCCTAAGCAGCAGAGACCTCCAAAGCAGACATCCAAGCAACCTCTACCTTCAAACAACAACCACGTATCACATACCTCACAAAGTCAGTGTGCCATGCAACCACAGTCCTTAAGGCACAATAACATACCCAATACACTAGTAATAGGTGACTGAATTGTCAGGCACCCTGACGTCCCACTCACTAGACTGAACAAGGAAAAGGTTACTGTGAGCTGCCTGTTGGGTGCCAGGATCCACCACATAACACAAGCACTCAGGTCACTCCATAACAAGTACAAATATGGCTCTGTCATTGTACATGTTGGTGTGAACAACCTGAGATGTACCTCCCTGGACTACATGAAAAGAGACATAGAGGAGCTCTCTGATCATGTAGCCCAGGCCGGTATGACCCTGACCCTGAGTAGCATCTTGCCCTCACCAAGAATGATGCCACAGTACGAGGAAAAATTATCAGTTTTAACAATTGGCTAAGCTATTGGTGTCATTCAAAGGGGATCCAGTGTCTGTCAGCCTGGGACAACATGCTCGACAAGCCATGCCACTTCACCAGAGATGGCTTGCACCTGTCGCCGTTAGGCTTTTGAATACTGGCCGAGGCTCTTGCCACCCCCATAGTGCCTTTTTTAGGCAAGACTCAAAAGACAAACCCGCCTCCATAAACAACACAATAAACCAGGAACTGAGGGTAATGCTACTCAATGCCAGAAGTCTAAACCTCAAAATGCATGCACTCAAGGCACTCCTTAGCATGGAGCAAATCGATATCTGTGCAGTAACAGAAACCTGGTTCAAAGCTCCAGAGAGCACCCCAGCACTACCAGGCCACAACTCATACCATAACATTTTGCCCCATAACCCGGACCGAACTACAAAAGGAGGGGGTGTATCCATTTTCATAAAGGATATCCACACCTCCAGGTTAGTAGCACAGCACGAGGCCTCGGAGACCATCCATGTGCAACTAACAGTGGGGAAAGCTTCTTTTCAGATCGTAGCCTGCTACAGATCACCTACCTTGTCTCAGGAGCCCCACTCAGCATTCCTCAGAACATTGGAAAATATAAAGGTCCTACCTAACATCATGATATTGGGAGATTTCAGCTACCCAAACATTGACTGGGAGAACTACTCAAGTACAAACTACTTTGCCCAACGTTTCCTAGAGTTTATAAACTCAAACAGCCTGGAACAGCTGATCACCATGCCCACAAGAGGTGACAACATACTGGACCCGATCATCACCAACATGGGGGATCAGTGCTCCACTCCAGAGGTAAACCCCTCGCTGGTAAGATCAGATCATAAACTAATCACACTGGACATCCACATCCCAACCCCACCCCCAGTCAAGGAAACCACTGTGAAAACTTTTCAAAAACAAACTTCACACTTCTCAAGACCGAGGTGGAAAGTTTCAAAGCCCACTTGCTAAAGGATTATGCTACACAAACTACAGAATCCTTTACAAGTGCATTCTATGAGCATCTACAGGGATGCATGGATGGAGCCATCCCAGGTAAAATCAAGACTCACTCCTCCAAAAAGAGGAAACCAGTCTGGTGGTCCCCGGCAATAAATAAGCTATACAACAGAAGGAGGAAACTACTACATGACAGAGCAAAATCCCAAAAAGGAAGGGCATCACTGATCAGTATTAGCAAGAAACTACGATCTCTCATAAAATCATCCAAGGCCAGTTTTGAAAGAAAAATTGCCAAGGACTCTAAAGATAACCACAAAGCCTTCTTTAGCTATGTCAAAAATCTAGGTGGCAACTCTCAGATATGCTCTGAGCTAGTGCAAAATGGCAAAAAATACACTGAACCAACTGACATTGCCAACATCTTGGCTGACAAGTTACATGCAAACTTCACCCCCCACCACCCCCAAAAGGGCCCGTGTCCATCCGAGAAGAATGCAGAGCCCCAAACATCATGGACACGCAGGTAAAAACAGCCCTCTCCAAAACTAAGAACACAGCATCAATGGGACCGGATGGTGTCTCAGGCTGTCTTACACAAGCTCCAAAAGGAACTAAACCCTCACCAAAATTCACTGTTCAGACTCAGCCTTACCACAGGCTATGTACCCAAAGAATGGCGTACAGCAACAGTCATCCCGGTCCACAAAGGTGGTGCCACAACAGAACCTGGGAACTATCACCCTATAAGCCTGACTAGCCTGGTCTGCAAAGCTATGGAGTGAATCATCATGGAACTCATAAACAGAGACATTGGGAACCTGCAGACACTGGACCCTACCCAACATGGCTTTGTTAAAGGCAGATCCTGTCTCCTAAACCTAGTTGACTTCTTTGAAACAGTTACCAAGGCCATAGATGAAGGAAAAGTAGTCCACACAGCCTACCTAGACCTCACTAAGGCCTTCAACACCATTCCCCACTCTGGCATCATAGACAAGCTCACCAGCTTGAACATTAACCCCTATGTCACAAGATGTGTGGCCAACTGGCTCAAGGATAGAACACACATGGTCAGAGTTGCAGGTGCCATGTCTGACTCTAAACCAGTTACAAGTGGCGTCCCACATGGCTCGGTCCTGGGACCCCTCCTGTTCGGTATATACTTCTCTGAGGTACAGGCAAACATAGGAGGACTATGGCTGGCCAAGTTCACAGATGACTGCAAACTAGGGGCCATAATCAACTCTCCGGTTGACACAGACATCCTCCAGAAGGGTCTTACAGAGACAGATACCTGGTGTCATAACCATGGCCTCAAGCTAAATGCCAAAAAATGCATAGTCATCCCCTTTGGGAAAAACAAAGTGCCCACGAATTATCACATAGTTGGTAATCCACTAAGTATGGAAAATGCAAATAGGGACCTGGGGACCCAGGTAAATAGCAACCTCTCCTTTGATAATCACATTCCCAAAGTGGTTATAAAATCCTTCTATATAGCCCACATAATCATGAAAGGGTTTACCTCTAGATCAAGAGAGGTCATTGTGCCCCTCTACTCATCACTCATTAGGCCCATAATAGAGTACAATGCCCCATTTGGTATGTACCTTACTCAAGACCTGCAACACCTGGAAAGACCACAGAAGTACCTCACCAAGAGGATCATGGGCCTCAAAGAGATGCCCTTTGCAGCTCAATTAAAGAAACTCTAGCTCTTCTCGGTTGCTTACCATCTGCTCAGAGGTGATCTCTGCCTGACGTATAAGGCCATGTCCAACCTGGAATTAATGGACATGCTCCACCTCAAGAAAACCAAATCTCTTACAGCCACATGCTCCAGTGAATTAAACCTCAGCACAGCAATAAACAGGACATGCTGGAGGGATATATTCCTGTCCCAGAGACTTCCCTTGCTCTGGAATAGAATCCCAGTTTATGTTAGGCAGAGCCCCTTGCTGACTCTCTTCATTAGGAATCTTGACGAGTGGATGGGAAATCATAAATTTACCCCTGGGATCACTTCAGTGGCCCTGCTAGACAGAGGCCCAGGAAACTAATTTAAAAGGGAGGTGAAAGCCAACACATTCTGACTAGGCTTATAAATGCCCTTGGGCAGATAGACTAGTACCTACCTATGAACCTATGAACCTACCTATAAAGTACATTACTAATGTTCTGGTTTCTAATATCTAGAACATGATCATAAATATGGTCCTTAAATCTTCTTTGGGTTTTCCCTACATAAAAGCAGTTGCACAATCCACACAGAACCAGGTATATTATACCAATGGAGTTGCACGTGCAGTGAAATGATGTCTTTATCTTATTGTTAACACATGCAAAATTCCTATTAGTCAAATATTTACATTGATTGCAAGACCCACATTTAAAAGTACCTTGTCATGTTTCATAGGTTCATAGGTTCATAGGTTCATACTAGGCTATCTGCCCTGCGGAAATTACAAGCCTAGCCCGATTTTTTTTGGCTTACGCCACCCCTTGATTTGAGTATACTGTACCCTTTTTAAGGTTTTGTTTACTGTGCCTCTGTCTTATAGTGACACGGAAGTAATCCCCGGGACAAACTTATGATCCCCCATCCACTCATCAAGATTCTTCTTGAAGAGATTCAGTGAGGTGCTCTGCCTAACATGAATTGGAATTCTATTCCAGAGCGAAGGGAGCCTCTGGGTTATGAATCTGTCCCTCCAGCAAGTTCTATTTATTTCTGTGCTGAGGTTCAAGTCCCTCGAGCATGTGGCTCTAAGGGATTTAGATTTACTGAGGTGGAGCATGTCCATTAATTCTGGATTTGACATAGCTTTGTATGTCAGGCATAGATCACCTCGAAGTAGGCGGTATGCAACTGAGTAGAGCTGGAGTTTTTTTAACTGAGCAGCATATGGCATCTGTTTGAGACCCTTGATCCTCTTGGTGAGATACTTTTGGGGTCTTTCTAATTGCTGCAGGTGTCGGGTAAGGTACATACCAAAAGGGGCATTGTATTCTATGATGGGCCTGATGAGGGATGAATAAAGGGGCACGATTACCTCTCTTGATCTAGATGTGAATCCTTTCATGATGAGGTGGGCTATGTAGAAGGTCTTTCTAACCACTTTGGCAATGTGGTTGTCAAAGGAGAGATTGCTATCAACTTGGGTCCCCAGATCCCTAATTACTTTCTCTGTACTTAATGGGTTACCGCCTATGTGGTAATTTGTGGGCACATTGTTTTTGCCAAAGGGTATGACTATACACTTTTTGGCATTTAGCTTTAGACCATGGCTCTGGCACCAGTTATCCATCTCTGTGAGACCTTTTTGAAGGATGTTTGTGTCAGCTGGAGAGTCGATTATGGTGCCCAGTTTGCAGTCATCTGTGGACTTGGTGAGCCATAGTCCTCCCACATTGGCCTGTACCTCAGAAAAGTATATACCGAACAAGAGCGGTCCCAGGACAGAACCTTGTGGGATGCCACTTGTGACCGGTTTCGAGTCTGACATGGCTCCAGCAACTCTCACTCTGTGGGTTCTGTCTTTGAGCCAGTTTGCAACCCATCTTGTGACATAGGGGTTTATATTTAAGCTGGATAGCTTATCTATGATGCCCGAGTGGGGTATTGTGTCAAATGCCTTTGCTAGGTCCAGATAGGCTGTGTGGACTACCTTCCCTTCATCTATGGCTTTGGTGACTGTTTCAAAGAAGTCGACCAGGTTCAAAAGGCAAGATCTGCCCTTGACAAAGCCAAATTGGGTAGGATCTAGTGTCTGTAGGTCCCCAGTGTCTTTGTTTATGAGCTCCATGATGATCCTCTCCATAACCTTGCAGACTAGGCTAGTCAGGCTTATGGGGCAATAGTTTCCAGGGTCCGTAGAGGCTCCACCTTTGTGGAGTGGGACCACTGTTGCTGTACGCCATTCTGTGGACACATATCCTGTAGTGAGGCTGAGATTGTACAGCTGTTTTATTTGAGGGATTAGTTCTTTTTGGAGTTCATGTAGGACGCAACCCGGGATGCCATCTGGTCCCATGGAAACAGTGTTTTTTGCTTTGGAGAGGGCAGCCTTCACCTGAGAATCAGAGATGTTTGGGATAGATACTTGCTCTTTTGGGGGGGAAGGGGTGGAGAAGTTTGCACTGAACCTGTCTGCCAGGATATTGGCGATGTCTGTGGGTTCAGTGTATTTTTTGTCATTTGGAATCAACTCAGAACAAGTCTGGGAGTTGCATCCCAGGTTCCTAACATAACTGACAAAAGCCTTATGATTGTCTTTAGTGTCCTGTGCAATTTTTCTCTCAAAGCTGGCCTTGGAGGATTTTATGAGGGATCATAATTTCTTGCTAGTACTGATCAGAGCTGCCTTCCCTATTAGGGATTTTGCTCTATCATGTAGTAGCTTCCTCCTTCTGTTGTACAGTTTATTTATGGCTGGGGTCCACCAGACTGGACGCCTGCCTTTGGATGATTGGGTCTTGGTTTTGTTTGGGATAGCATGATCCATGCATTCCTGGAGATGTCCGTAGAATGCGTTTATATAGGATTCTGCAGTTTGGGCCATAGTTTCCACTGGCCCTGGGGCCATGAAGGATTCCACTTCAGTTTTGAGAAGTGAGAAGTTCGCTTTTGAGAAGTTTTTCACTGTGGTTTTCTGGGTTGGGGGTGGGGTCGGGATATGGATATCCAGTGAAATTAATTTATGGTCTGATCTTATCAATGAGGGATATACTTCTGGTATGGAGCATAGAGTACCCATGTTGGTAATGATCAGGTCTAGTATGTTATCCCCTCTTGTGGGAGTGGTGACTAGTTGTTCCATAGCATTTGAGTTTATAATTTCCAGGAACCTTTGGGCTAACATGCTGGGGCTTGAGTAGTGCTCCCAGTCTATGCTTGGGTAGTTGAAGTCACCCAATATAATGGTGTTCGGAGAGATCTTCATGTTCTCCAATGTTTTCAGGAAAGCCGAGTGGGATTCCTGACTTTGAGAGGGTGGTCTGTAGGATACTATAAACTGAAAAGCAGTCTTTCCCACTGTTAGTTGCACATGGATGATCTCCGATACTTCGTGCAATGCCACTAACATGGAGGTGTGGATATCCTTGATAAATATGGAAACTCCCCTCCTTTTGTGGTTCGGTCCGGGTTTTGGGGCCGAAAAGCATGATATGGGGTATAACCTGGGAGTGCTCTCTGGAGCCTTGAACCAGGTTTCTGTCAGTGCACAGATATCGATGTTCTCCATACTGAGGAGAGCTTTGAGTGCATGCATCTTGAGGTTAAGACTTCTGGCATTTAGCAGCATTACCCTTAGTTTCTTGTTCCTTGTGCTGTCTATGGAGGTGGGTTTGACTTTTGAGCCTTGCCTAAAAAAGGCACTATGGGGGTGGCAAGAGCCTTTGCCAATATCTGAAAGCCCAGTGGTGACAGGTGCAAGCCGTCCCTAGCAAAGCAATGTGGCTTGTCGAGCATGTCATCCCAGGCTGACAGACACTGGATCCCCTTTGAATGACACCAAAATTTTAGCCAATTGTTAAAATCGATCATTTTGTCTTTGTACTGTGGCATCATTCTAGGTGAGGGTAAGATGCTGCTCAAGGTCAGGGTCATACCAGCCTGGGCTACATGATCAGAGAGCTCCTCTCTTTTCATGTAGTCCAGGGAGGTATGTCTCAGGTCATTCACACCAGCATGTACAATGACTGAGTCATATTTGTATTTGCTTTGGAGTGACCTGAGTGCTTGCATTATGTGGCGGATCCTAGCGCCCGACAGGCAGCTCACTGTGACCTTCTCTTTGTTCAGCCTGTTGAGCGGGACATCAGTGTGTCTGACAATAGAGTCACCTATTACAAGAGTATCAGGTGTGTTATTCAGCCTTAAGGGCTGTGGCTGCTTGGCACACTGACTTTGTGGGCTATGTGTTGTGCGTGTTTTGTTTTGGGATAGCGTTTGCTTGGATGTCTGCTTTGGAGGTCTCTGTTGCTTAGGTAGATTTTTATTTAGAGCCTCTGAGTATGTTTTTGTGTATTTATGTGTTTGGTTCGCTGATGTGGTGGGACTATGTGATACTGGAATTGTGTTGTGTGAGGTTACCTTCTCCTCCTGACTGGTTTCACCAGTTTTGAGATGAGAGAGTTCAGCCTCCAGTTTGGCTATATGGTTGCATCTCTCACATATATTTGAACCTGTTTGGAGGAGGAGAGGGTTGTCCGTGTACATGAGACAGTTGTAACATTGCCTCAAAGTTCCCAGATTCACCAGCTGGACTGGAGAGGAAACCATTGACTGACCTTTGGACGTGCTAGAGTAATATAGGGAAACTGAATTAAGATGGACCAATAGGGGTCAAGGTAATCATAGAGAGTATAAGAGTAAGTAGTGCTTATGGTTTAATAGTGCTAACTTGTAAGATTACTTATTTGGACCAGTGAAGGGCCTTAGAATGAGAATATGGTTTTTAATTTGAGAGATAGAGTAGTTCTAAGGGAAAAAGTGAAGAGCAGACTTTGTGGAGCCAGGAATAGTTTAAACCCAATTAGGCGGCACTGCCCGTTGTTGCACTATGCACAAAAATACGCAAAACCGCGCAAAAGAGGGTTTTAAGAGAGGGAGATCAAGGAGTTTGGAATTGACCCAAAATGGCCAATAAAACTACAGTTTCAAGGCAGTAACCACTCCCACAGGGGCAGGCAGGCTGCTCACTGTTTATCACTGCCACTGATGAACAGAGAGACTTCCCTTTAGCCCAAGCAAAAATGGCCTCCAAGAAACTTACAAACAGTTCAGAACAGCAAGCCTGTAACTGAACTTTTTTAAATCTCAGAAAAGTGGGAAAAAAGCAAGATTTTTTTTTTTTTTTTTTTTTAAGATAGCAGAGGTTCGCAAGTATCAACAAGTTATAACAGTGCAGCAAATGACCCCACAATTGAGTGCTAGGCCAGAGACAGATAAAATGCAAGTTTTAAGAAAAAAACAATTTTAAAAATAAGTTCAAACAGGAAATTCAGTAAACAGCTCTAGGTTGTGTTCTAAATACAGTTACCAATGCAGAAATCAAGTTTAACAAGCCAGAAAATGCTCAAAGTAGGCGGCTATGCAGAAAAACTTAGCAAATAATCTGAAGAAAAATACTTAAAATCTCAAAAGTGGCTCCTTTCTTCTCTCAGCGTTTTCTCCTCTTGGTGTGTGCTTCCCCAACAGTCAACAAGTCTGAAAAGACGCCAAACCACAAGGCAATCTGGTTTTAAGAGAGGGAGATCAAGGAGTTTGGTACTGACCCAAAATGACCAATAAAACTACAGTTTCAAGGCAGTAACCACTGAACTTTTTAAAATCTCAGAAAAGTGGGAAAAAAAGCAAGACTTTTTTGTTTTTTTTTTGTTTTTTTTCTTATTCAAAGCATTATTCCCCCTTCTAAGATTTCCTTAAATGCTCTACCTTTTCTATGTACAATATGGGGACAATCCCCAAATACAGCAGTATAACCACTGAAGCAAAAAAAAAATGTTCCATTTTTTTCCCCGAGGGAATAAAAAATAGCTTTGTGTTAAGATGTGTAAGCAAAATCCTTCATGGGGAGGGACAGTGAATTAGTTATGCTAGTGAACTTAGCATGACCAGATTGTCTAATATCACAGGAAAGGTAACAAGTGTGCCTGAGCATGTCTGAGTCTATGCATGTCCGTGTATGTAATGGTGCACTGGATCACTGCCATATGCACAGTGGCAGACAGCCCGATGTGGGTCAGGACATCAAAGTACCAACCTAGAATGGTACATAAATGGGAATGGAAGGTGGGGCAGATACAAAGGAGGAGCAGAACAAAGGGGAAATCACACAAGGATAAACAGAGGTTATGACATTGGGGGAAGAAGAACTTATGTTTTGATGGGAAAGACTCACATCTGCAAAATAAGGTGCAGGGTAAGTGGAGACGATATTGAGGAATGGTTTTGGGAGAGACAGAAGGAGAAGGGAAGGTAGTAGGGGCAGACAAACAAACATAAAATGTAGACAAAGATGTGAGGTATTGAATCAAAAGGTGAGAAAACAGAAGGTATAGAAACAGATAAAGGGGAACACATGGTGACGGGGAGGATTGGACAGAAAATATGGTAGAGGGAATGATGAATAAGTTATCTGATTATCTGGAAAAGTGATAGGGCAGGATCATAGGATCATATGAGGTTACTAGGCTATTGGTCCTGAGGCACTTATAAGGCTAGCCAAGAATTTAGCCTATGTTTAGACAAATCAGCACCTAATGCCACAAACATTGCCACTGCTATATCCACTCACTTGACAATAAAAATGGACTCACCATATAAAAAAATCAGAAGGTACAACATAAAAACAAAAAGTGCATATCGGGAGCTGGAGAGGCCTCTGCCTCTCCCCTATGTGATAGACATCAGATCACTTTAGAACTGCCTACAGTGACTTCTTTCCATGTTGGAATACTGCATTTCTACTGATTTAAATCAAAATATGGAAAGCATACCACACTGGAGGGCCTGTTATCAAAATGGGACTCACCTCGATTATTTTAGTTTTAGTCCTGACTGAAGTCTATATATTACAGCAACCAAAACCCCTCTTGTATCATCCCCTTGCAAAACATGAAATAAGGGTCAGTGGCAATGTTTGTGGTGTCCAAATGGAATTATTACCTGTTTTGTGGTAACATGACATTGGAGCAGTTAAAGTTGGGCCTGCAATGGTGAGCCGAGCTGATGTGGAGTGTGGGGAATGGAATTTCATTGTGCTTATGTTAATGGACTGACCTTGAGATGCGGCCGATAGTATTGGAGTGATGGAAACACCCTCTTCAGTGACACCAAGAATCAGATCATTGTGGAAGCTTTGAGGCAACATGGTACCTTTCTGCTTGAGAAAGATGTGAAGATATGTCAGACAGAATGCAAATTTGGTATCAGATAGTGACTGATATGAATACAGTAGGCAGCCAAAGCAGGACATATGATCAGGTCGCCATAGGGCCACTGACATGACCTCATCTGCATGGAGGAGAGCAGTTGCAGTGGCTCATGACTGGATGGATACAAGGGGCCTGCTACAGAGCCACCACTAATAGCAAATGAAGAGCTCCTGTCCACTGTCAGAGGTCCAGACAGTTCCCAGGAAACTGCAGAACAGCATGTCCTTGACTTTGGTGCTACTGTTTCCGGGACAACAAGTATGTCCCAGGAGGAGCTTCCAAGCAGACTTATGTATCTCAACTGTAAACTACTCTTGTATAGTAAAATACTGACAGCAATACTTATGTTTTGTTTAACATTACATTTATTTGGGGCAAGTTGTAGATTGCTACAGTTCACAACACATTCTGAATTGATTGCACATGGGTTTAGGATCATCCAAGGTCTTGTTAAAAGTATCATTAATGAATATATAAAGGGCAAAACCTTGTAACCCCCTGTGTTACTTTTAAGCATGGTGATGCTGTCCTTGCCGTTTGCTTAACCTTTTCCAGGATCATTATCCATGGGAAGCATAACATCAACTGCACATGGTAAGCCAAATATCTTTTTGTAAATAGTGATGAGCAGTTAAAAAAAGTATATATTTCATCCATATGTGGTGTGATGTGGGTGTCAGAACTGTTGTGAGTATTACTGTACTGTCTGTAGTAGTGGGATCGCTATTAGTATGTCAGCATATCTTTGACTATAGTAGTGTAGCTATTAATTTCTTTCCTGTGTTTAGTGGGATCACTATTAGTAGGTCAGCGTACCTTTGACTATAGTTGTGTAGCTATTAATTTCTTTCCTGTGTTTAGTGGGATCACTATTAGTATGTCAGCATACCTTTGACTATAGTCGTGTAGCTATTAATTTCTTTCCTGTGTTTAGTGGGATCACTAATAGTATGTCAGCGTACCTTTGACTATAGTAGTGTAGCTATTAATTGCTTTCCTGTGTTTAGTGGGATCACTATTAGTATGTCAGCATACCATTGACCATAGTAGTGTAGCTATTAATTACTTTCCTGTGTTTAGTGGGATCACTATTAGTATGTCAGCATACCTTTGACTATAGTCGTGTAGCTATTAATTTCTTTCCTGTGTTTAGTGGGATCACTATTTGTATGTTAGCATACCTTTGACTATAGTCGTGTAGCTATTAATTTCTTTCCTGTGTTTAGTGGGATCACTATTAGTATGTCAGCATACCTTTGACTATAGTCGTGTAGCTATTAATTTCTTTCCTGTGTTTAGTGGGATAACTATTTGTATGTTAGCATACCTTTGACTATAGTCCTGTAGCTATTAATTTCTTTCCTGTGTTTAGTGGGATCACTATTAGTATGTCAGCATACCTTTGACTATAGTAGTGTAGCTATTAATTACTTTCCTGTGTTTAGTGGGATCGCTAATAGTATGTCAGCGTATCTTTGACTATAGTAGTGTAGCTATTAATTACTTTCCTGTGTTTAGTGGGATCGCTATTAGTATGTCAGCATACCTTTGACTATAGTAGTGTAGCTATTAATTACTTTCCTGTGTTTAGTGGGATCACTATTAGTATGTCAGCATACCTTTGACTATAGTAGTGTAGCTATTAATTTCTTTCCTGTGTTTAGTGGGATCACTATTAGTATGTCAGCGTACCTTTGACTATAGTCGTGTAGCTATTAATTTCTTTCCTGTGTTTAGTGGGATCACTATTAGTATGTCAGCATACCTTTGACTATAGTAGTGTTGCTATTAATTACTTTCCTGTGTTTAGTGGGATCACTATTAGTATGTCAGCGTACCTTTGACTATAGTAGTGTAGCTATTAATTTCTTTCCTGTGTTTAGTGGGATCACTATTAGTATGTCAGCATACCATTGACCATAGTAGTGTAGCTATTAATTACTTTCCTGTGTTTAGTGGGATCACTATTAGTATGTCAGCATACCATTGACCATAGTAGTGTAGCTATTAATTACTTTCCTGTGTTTAGTGGGATCACTATTAGTTTGTCAGCATACCTTTGACTATAGTCGTGTAGCTATTAATTACTTTCCTGTGTTTATTGGGATCACTATTAGTATGTCAGCATACCATTGACCATAGTCGTGTAGCTATTAATTACTTCCCTGTGTTTAGTGGGATCACAATTAGTATGTCAGCATACCATTGACCATAGTAGTGTAGCTATTAATTACTTTCCTGTGTTTAGTGGGATCACTATTAGTATGTCAGCATACCTTTGACTATAGTCGTGTAGCTATTAATTACTTTCCTGTGTTTAGTGGGATCACTATTAGTATGTCAGCATACCATTGACCATAGTAGTGTAGCTATTAATTACTTTCCTGTGTTTAGTGGGATTACTATTAGTATGTCAGCGTACCTTTGACTATAGTCCTGTAGCTATTAATTTCTTTCCTATGTTTAGTGGGATCACTATTAGTATGTCAGCGTACCTTTGACTATAGTAGTGTAGCTATTAATTACTTTCCTGTGTTTAGTGGGATCACTATTAGTATGTCAGCATGTGTTTAGTGGGATCACTATTAGTGTAGCTATTAATTACTTTCCTGTGTTTAGTGGGATCACTATTAGTATGTCAGCATACCATTGACCATAGTAGTGTAGCTATTAATTACTTTCCTGTGTTTAGTGGGATTACTATTAGTATGTCAGCGTACCTTTGACTATAGTCATGTTGCTATTAATTTCTTTCCTGTCTTTGTTGCTTATTATCACAGGTCATCCTTACAGTGGAAGTGTACGAACCTTACCACCTGATGTCAGAGTAATGGCATCCTCTGATGATGATAGTGGCCAAACAGAGGCAGAGTGAGGGGTGCAGAGGTTACATCTGACACTGAGGGTGACATTCAACTATCACCTGTAATTCCACTGGACACAAACAGTAGCCCTATGTCAACTCATTCCAGTAAGCCCTCAGATCTTGGATAGGTGGAAGGTGAAATGCTCGATCAGGGAAGTGTGCTGTGGGTGAGTTGCCATGTAGGAGAGTTGTTAGGGGTGCTCATACAAGGTCAGATGTCTATAATCCACCTGATCCAGGTGTCTCTTTCTGTACCACTCAATGTATGTTTAGAGCCATTATGGAGGCATATTCCTGTAGGTCCTCCAGAGAAATGCTTAGGGTTGTAGATGTGGCATAGGCTGACATGCGTGACTGCCTCCAATGTGTTGCCAGTTCAATGGATTGGATAAATAACACTTTGGAATGAGTGTTGTCTGTGGTGGAACATCTGCTGGGAGGGGGATGACATTCTTCTGTATGTAAGTCAGTCACATCATCTGCTGTTAACTGACGTGGCCATGCTCGATCACACTCCCATAGTGGCACTACCTCCACTGCTCTGTCAGTGGTCGAGGTGTCCACACCCAAATGTGGCAGGCCTGAAGGTCATTGTCTTGCATGTTCTCATGTGAGGAGCTTGTCCAGCAGACATCAGTCATGTTCAGGTAGCAGCAGTGCATCTGACCGTGGCCATGGACATGCCAGTGCACCTCATTGCAGAGCCAATTCTCATGATTGGGTAAGACAATGATGAACTGCCAACTCTACCAAACATGGCTCACACCTGTCCAACATAATAACATGTAGAGCTAACACAGAGCTTTGCTGTGCTCATGCAGACACTCACACACCATTTCCACCTGGAGGGCCCGTATAGTCTCTCACACACACACACACACACACACACACACACACACACACACACACACACACACACACACACACACACACACACACACACACACACACACACACAACAGTTACATGGTTCAGCTGTGAAGCATAAAGCTCATTTTGTCTCACTGGCCATTTTTTACTTTATCCAAATATTTTCCTGAGTCTCTTTCTTACACACACACACACACACACACACACACACACACACACACACACACACACACACACACACACACACACACACACACACACACACACACACACACACACCAACCATTTGTGTCAGCCTAAGCTTCCTGCCTCTCCCAACACCCTGTGCAAGTGATAATAACTGTGCCATGTCCTTGTTTTCTATATTTTGGATTCAGGGATACATGACATTTATGTCTGATGCTTAGGGTGCATAGCTGACATAGTGCTTAGTATATCTGCATTTGTGCTGTTGTTTTGCTAATTGTATCTTTGACATATTTTGTTTTAGAAAGTTAGACAGTCGATAGAATCAAACATTTTTTGCATCAGTGTTGTTACTGATCTTGTGAGGGCTGTGAAGTCAGAAACTGCAATGTGTCCCATTACTTTCTAACTTCTCTGTTTAATGATTTTCCAGTACAATATTATGGTGCCAAACTGAGCATTCAGTGACCATCTTTACTTTTGAGTGGTATGACTGTGTGAAACTTTGATGCCTGAGGCCTACTACTTGATACAGGACACACATAGTCACATAAGTCTTTGTGGTCAGATGTTAAATTAATTTCTGTACAAATCACCCTTCTGTTACTAGCTTACATTGCCAAGTAACAGCATGCAAGGATATGCCATTAATTCATTACACAATACACTCCAGGCTCAAAACTTATCTTATAAATCCAACAGTTGCAGCAGTTTTAGTTCAGTGCTGACTCTGTCTGATGCTTGCAATACACAGCCATTACATGGATAGGTAAAGGTTGTGAGAGCTGCCTGGCATGAATGTTACTGTACGTATGTGCATAGGTTGAAGGTTTTAGCCCCTTAGATGGTGACTGAGTGTGCTAGGCATTGCCTCTTAGTCAGTCTGAGGGCATATTGAGCATGCTCAGATCTACCTACACCCAGAGCAGATGCTGGTTGGAATGTATATGACTGATTATTGCTTTTTAATCATTGTTCTTTGGTATTATTTTCAAATGTTTCCTTAATTATTTAATACTGTTATGCGAAATGTTAACTGTGGCAGCAATAGCCAGCCAGTGGTGTGAACACTAGCTGTAGATGATCGTCACTTTTAAAGCAACACCCCGACTCCAGTGCAAAATGGGAAAGAGGGGTTGTGGATGGATGGATGGATGGATGGATGGATGGATGGATGGATGGATGGATGGATGGATGGATGGATGGCTATAGAATGCTAGGTGTAAGAGGCTGTTATTAATTTCTTTTTTTAGTTTATTTCACAGTTTACATTAAGATTTTAAGAAACGCATCTCAGGCATTGTTAGACTCCACCTTAGTCTCTTTATTTCAAACTAATCTGAAAGGGACAGTGGGCTCACTGTCAGAACTTGATACACATTCATGCATCAAGAGACTGGATGAAGTTACTTGGTGTAAATGTAAATGGTATTAAATTTCCAGTCAAGGAAGCTCCTTTAAGAACCTGGGTCAGAAAAGTATTGCCATACTGTTGCTACCTCAAAAAGTGAACCTACATAATGATTAACATCTTAAGTTACCACGTGGGATACAAAATGCAATTTTCTTCAGCACAATCCAAAGCTAAGTAGAAAGGGTTTGCCATTTTACTTAAGGGTAGTACCAGCCAAGTGGACCAACTGCATACATTTACATGCCTGTGAGGGGGCATACTCAGGGTAATGTTAAGCATTAATGAGAAAGTTATAACCCAGGCATCCCTCTACCTCCATCCATCAGTGGGAATAAAATTACCTGGAGTCATTCTGCAATTCATCCAAAGTAACCCTCAAAGGTTCCTAATAATTGCAGAGGATGTTAATTACATCTTAGATCCCTGTAGCCTGATGGCCCAAAGACAATTTATGTTGACTCCAACAGTAAATTACTTAAGAAGTGGGTAGATGAAATGTCCCTTTTGGATCTTGCTGTTTATTTCAATGTAGCTGGGTACCAGCACCCATCTCACTCCCTATGTTTTTGAACATTTACTAAAACAGAGATGGTGTTTGTGGATAGTACCCTTCTGTCAACAAGCTTGACTTTAAAAATGATCCCCTGTCCATGCTCTGACCATGATGCATTACTTTGCTCTTTTCTGCCTTGGGACCCTTTGGCCCTAAGACATGGAGACTCAGCCCTTATTACACTCGATTATCAGAGTTCAGAACATGCCTGGCAGATATTACCCAGGCATTTATTACTGTGTAAGCACTTGCCCATATGGATCCCTATAAGGACTCTCTCCATGCAGAATTAACAACCTGGGTGAATGAGCTTTGGAAACAGTGGGATGATGACCTAAAGTCACTACAGAAGCAATAGCAACAGATCATGGGATCGGGTCACATGGCAAGCATGTGGGTAGTTGGCATATTTGGTTAATAGGTTCATAGGTTCATAGGTTCATACTAGGCTATCTGCCCGAGGGCATTTACAAGCCTAGTTTTTGTTTAGTTTTGTGGCCATTCACCCAGGGAATTATATGACCTATTATTTTTATTTGCCTGTCTGTGTTGTGAGTGATTGTGACACTGAGGTAATGTATATCTATCATCCTATCTCCCATCCCATTCTTGAACATTCTCTTTCTGAAGGTAGCCTGCTGCCTGCACATATACCGGGATTTTTTTTATTTTTTAAGTCTTTGGGTGGTGATCTCTATCTCCAGCATCCCGTCCTTTTAATAGCCGTGCCGGGTTTAAGTCTTCCTCCCCCCCTGGCTCGGCGGGATCTATTTTTTTGAGGTGAAGCATATTCATCAAATGGTGGGACATGGCCTTGTGTATGTCAGGCAAAAGGTCACCTCTGAGCAGCGGTAAGCGACTGAATAGAGCTGGAGTTCTTTCAGTCGGGCAGCATAGGACAGATGTTTGAGACCGTGGCCTCTCCAGCTGCTGCAGATCTAGATGAGAATCCCCAAGAGTGGCCCAGGACTGAGCCGCTGATGAGTTTTCAATGATTCATCAATGGCTTTGGTGACTGTTTCAAAAAGTCAACCAAGTTTAGAAGAGGTAAGACTATGATTAAACAGCTGTCCTAGCTGTGGATCAGGTCCCATGGATGCTGTGTTTTTTGCTTTGGAGAGAGCAGTTCATGAACACAAAGCACAGCATTTGAATGTCACCTTGGGAACCATAAACAGACTTAAAGTAATTGCCTATGACAAAGTAAAACCCTTTTTAGAAGAGCTTAAATCAGTTACAGCCAAGATCCACTATATCATTAAAAAAGGCTAAAATAGGACTTGATAGGCTCAGGCTGCAGTATGATGAGGTCTCACTGCTGTGTTAGTCCTGGCTAGCTAAGAAATGTAAGAAAAATCTGGTGCTGAATACTCCACTAGCCTCTGAGGAATGAATGTTCAATGTTAATAACAGTGATTTGTTCAGTGTTATCAAGATATATATATATATATATATATATATATATATATATATATATATATATATATATATATATATATATATATATATACACACATATATATATATATATATATATATATATATATATATATATATATATATATATATATATATATATATACTGAATCCAGTACCTTGGAGAGTTCATCCTCTGATCAAGCTACTCTTCTGATAGGGCTGCTCTTTCTGCTGGCTTTTAATTTGGAACCAATGAATTCTTCAAAACCCATTATGATACAAGAGAGATTACTGTTGTTAAAAAGTTAAAAACTAACAAAGCACCAAGGCATGATGGTGTGCCAAGCAAAGTGTATAGTTGCCTTCCAGTTATAGGTATTAACACCTTTTGAATGCCAGGTTGGGGCTTCTTGTTTGGAATTAAATAAGTTCTCAAGGTACTGCCTCCCTTGAGTAACCATCATGTCTGTATGCCTCTGTATAGGGAGTGAAAGCTTTCGTCTTGAATATAGACTGTGTTTTCTTCACATGTGGTCCAAAGGTTGTTCGCAGAGATTCATTTTCAGCCGTACACTCACACTGTGAACACTGAACACATTCTGATGTGGCTACTAGAGTCATGTGACTGAAAGACCCCAAATACCTGACTGCCTGAGGACGAACCAGCTCATGTCATCAGCCTTTCATGTTTGTGATACTTGGGTCTGTTGTACTCATTGCTAAACTGAAAGCCAGCCATGACAAAAATAAAAAAAACAGCATCTATCCCATCGAGGTGCTCCCTTGCCATTCTTTCTTCCTTGTTTATTATCCAAACTTTCCCAGCATCATTTGTATAACAACATTGCATGAGTACATCTATTGTCCACCCCAGCTTTTTGTGTATATACAACCACTGCCTGTGTGTGTGTGTGTGTGTGTGTGTGTGTGTGTGTGTGTGTGTGTGTGTGTGTGTGTGTGTGTGTGTGTGTATTCAGTGTTTGTCTGTCTGCTTTGCTGTTTGCCCTTCTCCCCTATGCCTACAAGCTCTTCTCACCCTGGAAAACATAAATATCTGCATAGTGACTGAGATATGGTTTAAAATAGAGGCTATGTAGGCTTATAACATCCTCTACATGTTTAGACCAGCTAGTCAGCAAAATGAGAAAGAAGGTGGAGGTGTCTCAATCTTCAACCAAGAGAGACTCACAACAAGGCTGGTAAAGCAACATGATGCAGTAGAGCCTCTTAATGTCCAAATAGCCATCAGAAATGATCCATAATATATATTACCAAGCTATAGAGCTCCATCTATGACCAAAGAAAGCCAACATGCCTATCTACAGGAACTGGAATCATTCAGTAATAAACCCAATAGAACTGGAATCATTCTGCAATAAACCCAATACCATTTTCTAGGTGATTTTAAACTATTTAACTATAGACTGGGAAATCTACACCATCACTAGTGTACAAGCAGAGAAATTCTCGGATTTTTCAATACAAATGCACTAGAAAACTTAGTCAGAGTACTCACTGGGGGGGGGGATAACATCTTGGATCTTATCCTTACTGTTGTGCAGTCATCCTGCACCATCCCTTGCGTATCTTCATCACTTGTTAGGTCTAATCACAAACTATGTCCTTAGATATAGGATCATAGGAGGTTACAAGGCTATTGGCTCTGAGGCCCTTATAATCCTAGCCAAGAGTTTAGCCCATGTTTAGACAAATCGTCACCCAATGCCCCTGTCCAGCAGGGACATGGGTGGAATCCCTGGGGTATATTTTCTGTTTCCCATCCAGTTATCCAGGTTGTGCTTAAAAAGGGGTAAAGAGATACTCTGCTTGATGTGGAGAAGAAGATTATTACATACATGAGGGAGTCTCTGAGACACAAATCTGTCCCACCAACAAGTCTTGTTGATGTCACAGACCAAGTTGAGGCCGTGCATGTGAGTTACTCGAGTGGAGCTTGACTTGCAGATATTTAGCAGTCCCATTACGGTGAGGTCCATGACCACTCTGTATGCCAGACAGAGGTCACCTCTCAGGAGTCTGTCTGAAACTGATTAAAGGGATAGGGCTTTTAGTCTATCTGTGTATGGTAGATGTTTGAGACCCTGGATTCTCCTGGTGAGGAACCTCTATGGTTTCTCCAGCTGCTGCATGTGTTTTGCAAGGTAAATTCCAAAAGGTGCATTGCACTCAATAATGCACTTTATAAGGGAAGAATACAGGGATGTTATGACCTCCTTGTCCCTGGATGAGATACACTTACTTATGAGGTGGGCCATGTAGAAGGCTTTCCGTACCACGGAAGCAACATGGTGGTCAAAAGTCAGGTTGCCATCAACCTAGGTGCCCAAATCCCTCATGACTGATGAGTGCTTAGGACATTGTTATTAATGTCATAATTTGTAAGGACATCACTCTTCCCAAAGGGGATGATGATGCATTTTTTTGGTATTCGGCTTGAGGCCATGTTTTTGGCATCACTCATTTGTCTGATTGAGACCCTCTTGGAGGATGTCCAAGTCACTAGGGAATTGATGACAGTACCCATCTTGCAGTCATCTGCAAACCTGGTCAGCCATAGCCCACTGGTTTTGGCCTGCACCTCAGAAAGGTATATCCCAAATAACAGAACCCCCAAGACCAAACCCTGGGGTATGCAGCTTGTTACAGGTCTACTGCGTGAGGTGGCTTCCCCTATTTTGACTACGTGGGTTCTATCAGTGAGCCAGTTTGCTACCCATCTTGTAACATATGGATTGATGTCTAGTTGAGAGAGTTTATTTTTATGCCTGACTGGGGAATAGTGTCAAAGGCTTTGGCCAGGTCAAGGTAGATGGTGTGCACTGTCTTCCCCTCATCCATGGCATTGGTGACTGTCTCAAAGAAGTCAATCAAATTTAGCAGACATGACCTCCCTTTGACAAAGTCAGACAGTGTGGGATCAAGTGTTTGGAGGTTGCCAATGTTCTTGTTAATGAGATCCATGATAATCTGTTCCATGGCCTTGCAAATCAGGCTAGTTAGGCTGATGGGTCTATAATTTCCCGTATTGGTGGAAGCTCCACCTTTGTGTAATGGGGTGGCAGTGGCTGTCATCCACTCAGCTGGGATAAAGCCAGTACTCAGGCTAATAGGGTGCCTAATGGTGCTGCAAGTTCTTGCCTGAGTTCACGGATGATACAGCCTGGGATGTTATCGGGTCCCATGGAGGCTGTATATTTTACCTTTGAGAGAGCAGTGATGACCTGTTCCCTAGATATAAAGGGAAGGGGGCAGGTAATGGGGATGTCGTGATTTACTGATGGTGGGACAGAGGGCTAAGGTTTCTGCTAGATCTGTCTGCCAGTAATTTTGCTATATCTACAGCATTTGTATATGTAGTGTCCTTGACCACCAGTTCTGAACAGATTTTGGTGCTTCTTTGAGGTTGAAGACATATGTGAAGAAGGCCTTATGATTGTCTCTAGTAGATGTGGCCAATTTGGACTCAAAGTTTGCTTTGTAGGATTTCACTAGTGCTCTTATTTGCTTGTTCAGGCTAAAGATACATTGCTTTCAATTGGGCACTTGCTCCTTCTTGGTCTTGGAGAGCAATTTTTTCCTTTTGTTATAGAGTTTATTTATTGCAGATGTCCACCAGACTGGTTTACTCTTCCTTACAGAGGATGACTTAGAGCTGTCAGGTATTCCTGATTCTATGCATCTATATAAATGCTCATATAGTGCTTTGGTCTAATTTTGGATATTGGTGGCAGTTCCTACAGACGGAGCTGTGAAGTTGTTTATACCATCCCTCAGGAGGCTGTAATCAGCTTTAGAGAAGTTTTTATGCCTGATCCTAGCTAGAGGGGAGTTGGGAGAGCTAGTGACTTCTAAAGTGACCGCTATATGGTCGGATCTTACCAGGGAGGATGATACTACAGAGATGCTGCAGTGGTTACTCATGCTGGTTAATACCAAGTCCAAGATATTATCACCCCTTGTGGGAGTATCACCTAGCTGTTCCAAGGCATTTGCATTGACAAAATCAAGGACTTTTTGAGCATTTGTGTTCTGGCATGAGTAGTTCTTCCAGTCTTTGTTTGGGAAGTTAAAGTCAACCAGGATCAGGATAAAGGGTTGAATCTTGATAGATTTGAACAGGTCCAAATAGGCAGATTGGGCATCTTGAGTCAGATTTGGAGGCTAGCTGTGATTTGTATAGGGGTCTTGTCAATGGTTAGCTGCACCTGGAGTGTCTCCTGTGGGTCATACTGTATGTCCAACCTGGAGGTGTGTATGTCTTTAATGTATATTGAAACTCCACCTCCTTTGGCTTTACTGCCCACAGTTTGCATCTGAATGTATGATAGGATGAGTAACCAGGTAAGGCTGGGTGCTGTCCGCAGCTTTGAACCAGGTTTCTGTGAATGCACAGATGTCAGCATTTTCCAGGGTTAGGAATGCTTGCAATTAGTGCAGTTTCATGTTTAGACTCCTAGCGTTTAGCAGCATGACCTTTAATTTGTGTTTTGTTGAAATTTTTATGTTGGTAGTTTTAACCTCATTGCTTCTCCTAAAAAAGGAAAGAGCCTTTGCCAGAAGCCTGAAGCCCAGATGAGACAGATGCAGGCCATCTCTGGCAAAGCATTGTGGTCTGTTGATTATATCTTCCCAGGCTGTCAGGTACTGGATCCCCCTGGAATGACAGCAGAAACTAAGCCAATTGTTATAATCAATCATTTTCTGTTAGTATTGGAGAATCATTCTGGGTGACAGCAGAATACTGCTTAAGGCTAGGGACATACCTGCCTGAGACACATAATCAGCGAGCTCAATCATGTCTCTATTCATATAGTCCATAGAGGTACATCTCAAGTCATTCATGTCAACATGGACTATGACAGAGTCATAACATTACCTGTTGTTGAGAGACTTGAGTGCATGTGTGATATGGCAGAATCTGGCACAAGAAAAACAACTGACCGTGACTTTCTCCTTATCTAGCCTGGTGAGCGGCACATCTGTGTGTCGCACAGTGGAGTCTCCTATGACTAATATGTTTGATTTCTGGTGAATGCTTAGTGGTTGTGAGGCACAGGTGTGGACTATGCTTGGTATGTGGTGTGGAGGGCTGTGGAGATTGCATGTGTTTTTGCCTCAGAGGTCTCCTTTGTTTGGGTATGTTTATGTGGAGGACCTCCGCATATGTAGGTGTGTGTTCTGTAGGCATTGGTGGTGTTTGAAGTGTAGTGATTATATTAACAACCTTTTCAGTGCCAGATATACTGGCTTGAGGGGGAGAAAGCTTGGAATCCAGGTTCCTAATGTCATTGCATCTCTCACAGATTGTATTCCTAGGTGGTAGTAGTAGATGGTTGTCAGCATACATGAGGCAGTTGCTACACTGTCTTAGGATGCCAGTAGCAACCAAACTGGCAGGAGAAACTGTAGGAAATTGTCCATCCATATTTATCAGAATCTGAGGGAGAAAGGCCAGGGAGAGCTAAGGAGTAGGCCTAAAGTCCAAGTGCTTAAACCAAAACTAAAAGCTTAGAATACAACTTAAGAATAACAATTAATGATTTAGACAGGCTATAAATAGCCTGTCTAAATTGAAACCAGAGAAGGTATATTTAGAAATTTCTCTAACACAAGCTACTTATATCTAAGTGATACCTTGTCAAGCAGTGGTGTCACCATCATGTACAAAGACACACTCAAACTTGAACAATTGAACTGTGCCCCTCCTGACCTTCCCAATCCAAAAATCCTAACAACACGCCTAATAATAAACCCTAACAAAACAATAATCATCATAACCACCTATCTCCCCCCTGGCATTAACCTACCCTTAATTGAAAATCTTCTCTCCTGGGCATCATCGAATTTTAATCAGGGAACCATTATCCTTGGTGATTTCAACCTAGATTGGCACTCCTGCAGCTCCAACAACCCCTCCAGTTTCCTAAACCTTTTCAGATTCACCCAAACCATATCCTGTTTGACCTGGTCAGATAAACACTCAAAAAGGCAGTCCAAACTAGATTGGATAGTGAGTAACAAACCCAGCCTAGGTTACTTAGCAGCGTGCCTCCCAGACTCCCTCATTGACCACTCACCTACCTCCCTGTACAGAAAATGACTTCAGACACAAACCTACACAATATATAAATCTGTCAGAAACAAGAAAATATTCTCCCCTTCAACTTTTAACCTTCTACTACAACAAAGTAACTGGTCACCTCTTAGAAACCCACTCAATCAGGCTGTTCAATACTTCAACAATACATTTCTTAAAATACTAAATAATGTAGCACCCACAAGAAAAATCAGAATAAAAACTAAACTCATACCCTAGCTAACAAAAGATACCAAAGCACTTTAGAAACAAAGAGACAGGGCATGGTCCACTTACCACACCAACAAAGATAAAACAAACCTCACAACAAATCAACAGCTCCATAACCTAGCTAAGAAACAAATAAAATCAAACAAGCAAAACTACTTCTTATCATGTCAACAAATCCACCAAAACAACCCCAAAAAATGTTGGCAAAACATTAACAATCTTCTCAACCCAGGCCATACCCCAGCCCCCCCCACCAACCACCTCCAACCAGACAGACCCAATAGCTATACAATTTAACACCCACTTTATTAACTCTATCACATCACTTCTTGGAAATCAGACTTACCAACCTCTCACTGTTCCCCCTCCCACTTCTGAACCCCCCCCTTCTCTTTTACTCCAATCCAAACAAGTTAGATAAATTCAATCCTTTCCAAGCTTAGACCCTGCTGTCTAGCAGCAGACCAACTACCTAATGTCTTCCTGAAAATTGCTGCTCCCTCCGTTGCCTATCCCATATCAATCATGATCAACCGCTCAATCTCAAAAAAAGATGTCCCCTATCTATGGAAAATATCGCACATCATTCCCCTACACAAAGGTGACCCTTCTAAAGAGCTAATAAATTACCGACCTATAGCTATCTTTTTCCCTCTAGCTAAAATTTTAGAAAAATGCATTCACTCCCACCTCCTTACCCACCTCCTCATGCACAACCTTCTCTCCCCCACTCAACATGGTTTTAGGCCAAAACATAGTACAAGCACTTCCCTACTATCTTTCACTAACAACATCCATAGTCTTCTAAATGAAGGCCACATTGCCTCCTCCATATTCCTTGATATGTCAAAAGCCTTTGACACCATTTCCCACAAAATCCTACTCAACAAACTGTCATCACATGGCCTTAGTACATCTGCCCTCTCATGGTTCCATAGTTATCTCTCTAACTGGCAGCAAGCCACCAAATGAGAAAACACCCTTTCCCCCTTTTTGCCATCACTCTAGGAGTGCCACAATGATCCATACTCGGCCCCCTACTTTTTATAATCTGTACTACCAACCTCAGCTCTGCAACCCAACTAGCCTCCATAGTCCAGTACGCCGATGACTCCACACTCATCTGTGCATCCCTAATCCCCTAAGGACTTCAAACAAAAATGCAAACATCTTTCCAGGATTTAGAAAAATACCTTACCAGCCATCAACTCATACTAAACCCAAAAAAAACCAAGTTAATTATTTTCATCTATAACAAACCCAAAATATGCCAGGCCCCACTTAAAATCCTTTCCACAAATTGAACCAAAATAGAACCCACTAACCAAACCAAACTTCTAGGAGTTATAATGGATGAAAACCTAAGGTTTGATAGCCACATCTTCCTAACCCTCAAAAAAGTTCACTCCAAGCTAGGCTCCCTATATAGAGTCAAACCTTACCTTACAGAAAGTGCCAGACTACCCCCCGGTCACTCACAATTGCTTTCCACCCTACTGTATGGATCCCAAATATTTACCAACCTACGTAAATCTGATCTAAATAACCTAGAATCCTGCTACAATAAAACTGCCAAATTCGCAGGGCACCATGACAGAACCCACCACTGCACTGTACTGTCCCAACTAAAATGGTTAGAACTCCCAAACCTCCTAACGTTACACCAATTATCCATAGCCCACAAAATAATTCACCAACCAAATGACTGCACTCATTAACCTAATCCAAAACAGCATAAATCCTAGATCACTTAGATCCTCTAATAAACTACTGTTAAAGATTATCAAACCCCACAACTCACAGGGTACCTCCCTCTATTCTTATACTATTGCCAAATTCTGAAAGACTCTTCCTCAAATTATAGCTAAAAACACTAACATTCAGGAGTTCAAACACCTCCTTAAGGAACATCTAACAAAACACTGGCTCTGCTCCTGCCAAGCACCTGGCTAGTCCACCCACTGACAAACAAAATCTCCCACTACTATTCCCACCCTACCGCCCTAAACTGGCTCATACCCTCAGCTACAGTTATAATCTTTTATAAGCTTTCTTGGTCTAACACTTCCTCATTCAGATAGCAACTAAACCACTTTAAATGCAAAGCAACTAAAATGTTCACACATAACAACCAGTACCTAATCTGTCTACCTAGAAGAAAAAAAAATGTAATCCTTACAAATACTGTATGGTCCTACAACTGCTATGGAAACTGTAGTTACATTCTCGAAAAACTGAATCTTACGGTTTCATTATAATCTTAAACTAACTCACCCCAGACTGTTACTAGTTTTAGTAAGATTGTTATTAGTTTAGATCACTATATTGTATGCACATTTAGTGTTTTATTATTTGTTACTTTTTGTTAATATTGTTAATATTCTCTACTGTATTTCTGGAGCTTTTCTCCCCGGGTCTCCGCTGAAAATGGGTCTCGTGCCCAGTTGGACATTACCCAGTCAACAAATAAAATAAATAAATAAATAGGCTTCAAATCCCCACTAAACCCAGTTACCTTCCACTGAATGTGTGGAAATATACACAGCCACACTCTAACAGCAATTAACCACCTGCACAGATGCAGCTACACCCTGTAGAAATAAGTGCAGGACAAATCCAAGAAACAAACATGCATAGTGGAGCCAAAATATCCATAAGCTTTATAATAAATGGAATATACTTTTACCTAAAAGTAAGAAGAGCAACTTCCAGAATGATAAAACCCTCTTCACTGAAATAAGCAAGCAACTCAATAAAATTCTTCAAAGCCAAGTTTAAGACTGAAATAAGGCCTTTTTAGTTATATTCATAATCTCAGATGCACAACACAGCAATCTGATGAACTGATTCTTATCAATGTTACCTTCACTGAGGCATATGGCAAACCTACTGCCAGTAAGTTCATTTCAAACTTTACCCCCTCACTTCCTCTCCATCTATCCCACAAGGTGTACCTGAAATTGACTCGCCTCCAGCTATCACACTGTAGCAAGTTATAAAACTGCTATCAGAAGCAGAAAATACTGCACAGAATGGTTCAGACAATATTGCAGAGGCGCACCGGTAGCATTGTTGCCTCACATCAAGAGGTTCTCCAGTTGGATTCTCGGCAGGGGTGCCTTCTGCATTTCCTCCCTGCATTTGTGTGGGCTTCCTCAGGATACTGCTGTTTTCTCCCACGTTACAAAAACATGTGGCCGAAGCATTTCCTCCCCAGGCCTCTGCTGAAAAATGGCTTTGTTCCAAGCTGGACTTTCCTGATTAACAAATGTTAAATAAATAAATAAATATCATTGGATGCATCTTAAGTCACATGAAGCACAAATTAGCAACATCCCTAACACACTTTTCAACCTCAGCCTCCATACAGGTTTTCTACCAAAGTGAGTAGAGAACAGATACACCCAGGAAGGACATTTAACAGGCCTAGGTAATTTCAGACCAATAGGTCTGACCAGTCTGATACACAAAGCCATGGAAAGACTTATCATGGAACTAATCAATAATCACACAGGGAACCTGTCAACACTGGACTCATCTCTGTCTGGATTCATCAAATGAAGGTCATACTTACTCAACCTGGTGGATTTTTTTGAAAGGTCACCAAAGCAAAGGATGAAGGTAAAATGGTACACGCCGCAAACCTCAACCTGGCCAAAGCTTTTGACACAATTCTCCATCCAGGCATAGCAGGAAAGGTAAATAAACTCAGAATAAACTCCTACATCACCTGTTGGATTGCAAAATGACTTAGTGGCAGGATACAGGAGATCAAAATAGGGGAAGCTACCTCCACAGAGAGGCAAGTCACCAGTGGAGTCCGCCAGGGTTTGGGGCCAGGACCTCTCCTGACAGATATCTACTTCTCTGAAGTAAAAGACAATAACAAAGTGCTTTGGCTGACTATGTTTGTTGGTGACTGCAAACTAGGAGCAGTCAATGAATCCTTGAGTGATGTACAGTAGCCATCCTGCAGGAAGTTTGTCACAAGTAAGTAACTGGTGGCAGAATCATTGACTGAAACTAAATGCCAAAAATGCATTCATGTTTCCTTTGGGGAAGTCATTTATTCCAGATAATTACCACATTGACAACACATCCCTAAGAGCTGATGTAGTTGCTTGGGATTTGGGAACTTATATTGGCAGTGACATAACTTTCAAGAAACAAAACCACTCGGTAACAAAAGACATACAGGAACCAGTTCTTAAAAATATCCAACCATTTATTATGGAACACTCTACCTTTTGTTAGTGAGTGATTTCGTTTTTTATAGCTCCATCGTTCTCGGTTACAGCAGCTACTTCTTGGGTATTAGTAACATAACTTCCAACCAACATGTTTCCGCTGTTTTAAAAAAGCCTGATATACTGTGCAGCTTATAAAGAAAGGATTGCTTCTAGGTCTAGAAGTGTCACTGTCTCCCTTTACTCAGCCCTCATTAGGCCATCCCTTGAGTATAATGTCTCCTTTGGCATTTATCTTTCTAGACATGCAACAACTAGAATGCTCATGTATATACCTTACCTAAAAGGATACAAGGTCTACACAATATGGCTTCTAAGGACTTACTCAAAGCCTTATCACTATGTGTACTTATTTATTGATACTTTTTTACTGGCATTTCTGTGTGAGTAATGTTATCCATTTTCATTGGTCGCCCAGGGAGAAAGGCTCCACAAATGAAATAACAAGAAATGCATATACATAGGTGAAAACTGCCATCATATTATGATACACTGTGAATACATGTTAATACAAATATTAATATACACATGACATGTAGAATCATACACATATACCATCATTAAAACAAGATAAGTACAATATCACGTAGCACTGAAACTACAATCATTAAAACAAGACAAGTACAATGTCATGTAGCACTGAAACTTGTTGATATGCTATAAGTGTGGGAGTTTATTACTCATAAAGCAAATTCCAGCGTGGAACCTTCAATCATTGGATAAGGAGGGGGAGATTAAGATAGGAGAGAGAAAAAAGTATTTTTATAAGTAATAAGTGGACTAGATATGGGAGGTAGGAGAAATAAAGATGAAAAGCAAGATTAAGGGTGAAGAAAATAAAACCAAGGAAAAGGAGAGATACAATGTCTGTAGGTATGAGAGGAGAAGGAACTGAAATTTTAGGCAGGAGAGCAGCAAGCGCAAAGTCAGGAGTCTGAGAGGAAATCCTTTATCTGCAGCTTAAATAAATGATTGAATGTTATGTGTTGTCCTGACTGGTGCAGGGATCATATTCCAGACTTTCTCTTCATGCTATCCTATGAACTACTAAGAGGTGACCTGTGTCTGGTATACAAGGCATCCTCTGACTCGATTCTGATAGATTTAATGCACATCACCAAGTCAAATGGCATCAGAAATACTCAGTCCAGGGATCTAAACTTGTTTTGCAACATCAACAGAATAGTTTGGAGGACAGGTATTTCTCACTGCGGATACCACTGTTCAGGAGCAGACTCCCCATTCATGCAAAACAAAACTCATCCTGTAGGTCAGAGTGTGTGTTGTATCTTTAAGAGCTATTCCAGTTAGTGGGTTCGTGCATATAAGTACTGAGCATGTGCAAGCGAGAGTGCCATTTAAGTGTTTAGCCAAGGTGAAGCATGTATGTGTGTAGCAGTCAGTCAGTTAGTTCATTTAAGTTTTGTTCCAGTCATCCATCCTGGTGTGTTTGTGTGTAATAACCTACTTAAATGAACACCTAAGCCTCATTGTCTTATTTGAATACACAAGATGAGTGACACATCCCTGTCTATATTCTAGCATAGCTTGGATCTATGGATGAATAATAGAAAATTTGCCCCAGGACTGCCCCCTGTACTGCTAATGGAAAGAGGTAGCTCCTAAATATTTTATCCCACACTTGGGTCCCCTCAGATTATCTGTAGTATGATCCCAGTTATTCTCACTAGGGATAAGACCAATCTAACACCAAATAAGGTGGTAATTCAACCACCAAAAAGAAATTAGCAAAGCTTAAAATTGTCCACAAGGGAAGATAGCTTACTACTTACCTATGAACCTATAATCCCATCCGCAGACACATTTTTCAATACCATCCCACCTATCATTTTTGCAAAATTTACAAAAGGAGGTATTTCGTCCCAAAAATACCCTTCCTCCACATTTCCTACATTATGGCTATCCTACTGTATTTCTCCTGAATGGTGTTCTCCCCTTTCCTACTTTCACCATCATTTCCTTCCCTTCTATATGCTGAATAGGGCTGCCACCCTCTTGTGCAAACCCACAGTGCTCCTTCTGTTGACCACTATATTCAGTAGTGTTGCTCTTTGTGTTAACCAGGTGCACTTGCTGTTACATGTTACTGCATTGAACACCTGAGCTTGTTTTGCCTACACTGTACTACCCTGACGTAGATGTGATCTCTGGCATTATTATAGTGCTGGTCATGCCTGTCTATTCAGTTACTGCTGTGCGTCACTTTTCTTATGTTGTCCTTTTGGTTTTCCACCAGTGTTCTCCATTGCTTAAAATATATCTGATTAACTCTGTGGTGCTTTGCACAGCAACTGCCTTCAATATGAGTACAGCAGCACTTATCCATAATCCCAGCCTTAGTTTGTGACTTATGACTGTTTTCATTTGGGAAACTATTGCAATAGCAATTGGCAAAGCTATGAAACATGAAAGCAAATCTATAACCTTAAAGTACGTGTTGAACTATGATGCAAACCAGACCCTCACATATTTCAGTTATACACTTGTTCTGTATTTCTTAAGACAGAATAGTGGTTCACACTGCTACTAACAATTTTCTATGTGACTGTCCCCAAATTATTGACTATTTTTTTTTTTTACCCAATGCATATACACGCCTGTTTCTGTACTCAGCATATGGGTGACATTTGGCATTGAACAGCAAAGTCTACTGGTAGTTCTTATCCTGTGAGAAAAACTCAAAATTATTTATGGATGTGCCAAGACTTTGCCATCAGTTGTGCAACTGAGCTTGGCTGCAATGCATGTTGGTAAGCGATTCTGACAGAATGAAAGTTATGTGTACATGTCTCCTTGGGTTATTGTGTACCTGATATGAGGAGCCCATTCCAATGTATTCAGTGCACTGCTGTACGTAAGTCAGGGTGGGATTCAGGGTGAGACTGTCTCACATTTTCATTCCCAGAGTCACAGTGTGTGTCACTGAAATTGCACATATTTGCTGACTGATGCTGATAAGTACAATATGAATATCAGTTTCATGTTTGTCTTGTTATTGTCCTGCATATTGTATACACGTAACAGCAAATTGTCACTGATGCACACATTAACACAAGACTTAATGGCAAGAATAAATAATGACATATTTTCAGTGAAGCCTGGGGGTTTGTTGACTCTAACATGAGCTATCGGTGACAATCCGCTGTTACGTGTATACACGTAACAGCAAATTGTCACCGATGCACACATAAACACAAGACTTACTGACAAGTATAAATAATGACATATTTTCGATGAAGCCTGGGGGTTTGTTGACTCTAAGATGAGCTACCAATACAACTCCCTATACTTACTACGAGTACTTAGACTGAGGTCAGCAACATTGTTTTCTTCTCCTTTCCCAGTTAGGGGTCGCCACAGTGGAACAACAGTCCACAGAACAATTGGCAGTGGAGTTTTTTACAGTGTTGAGCTGCCACCCAACCTTCCACAGAAGGTACACACGCACATCTATGGTCAATTTAGAGTGTCCAATCCACCTACAGCAGGTCTTTGGGATGTGAGAGAAAACCAGAGCAAATCCACACAACCACTGGGAGGACATGCAGATTCCACCCCAGCTGAGAATCAAACCAGAGAACCTGTTGCTGGGAAGCAGCAATGCTAACCACTGCGCCATCATGGCCACACGGAGGTCAACAAGATTGTATAGAGTTTTTAATTCCAGGTATGACGTTATTTTAAAATATTATAATATTTAATAACATTTTAAAATATTTAAAAATACCATAGCATTTTATAACATTACTTACGATTATTATTCTATACACAATTTGTATATTTAACATTATTTCCTTCCCATGGATTTTTTTTTTGTTTCTGAGTTGATGAATGCAATTACTGACTTTATCCACAAGATGGTCATGTTTTTATTGAACCTTACAGAAGATAGGAACTGTATTTTTTTTCCATAATCTTTATTGATTTATACAAGTTAACTGCATTTTATTAGTGATTTTTTACAAAATTGATTTTAGACTGTTTACTTTGTTTTTCACAACACTGACATATGATTTTATTCATAATTTTATTCATGGTTTTATGGCTATTTAGCTTTTAACAAAATGGTTTTCTTAGTAGTATTATAGTGTGAAATAATTGTATAGTTGAATTTTACTATTTGATTAGTGCTGTTTAGCTATTGGATACTTTAAAATGATGTAACTATATATGTATTCACTAGTCACATGAATGGGTTTGCATCTGATGAAGTTTTTTACAAAAACGCAAAGAGCAGTGAGACATTTCCCTGTGATAGATTTGGTTGGGGACACATGGCTGAAGTGATATTCAGATGCAGAGAAACATGGCTGTTGCAAATACGCTTTGGGCAAAAAAGTACAACACACTACCATTCCTACAGCTTTGATAGCCAAGTGTATGAGGGCAGAACAAGTAATGAGTGTTGCCATCAGTGTTCAGTATATGCTTATGTAACTACAACATGTAGAAGTGTGTTACATCATGGGTGAAGTCCCGCAAACTACTGTAGCCAATCTTATGCTCCAGTATGCATTTTAGGTAATGTTCTGTAGACACTGTGAAGGAGTTAGTGGTCCAAACAGACACCAGTTATAAAGGCCCTGCTCATTTTGCACTGTATTTTTACTGCTACTGACATACCCATTGCCCTGCCTGCTACTGATGCCTGCCATACAGCCCACTGTCTCATGTTGCCTTGGGGGCCATGGACACTGTTTCCCCCTCTGCATTTGATTATTGAAGTTGTGGGTATGGCATCACATTCTTCTCTCTGCCCACAAGGAATTCACAACAGCAATATTTCTCTGCAGCTCAGCTTCGCTTCGGCTATGTGTTCCCAAACAAATATACCACAGGGAGATGTCTTGCTGCCTAGGTTTCTTAACCCAACATGTATCACAGTCCAGTCCCTACCCAAACTGCAAAAAGTCACACAGGAAGCCTTTTCCTCTGTTAAAACTTGGTTATCCGATGCCCAATTAATACTCAACCCAAACAAAACTAAACTACTCATTTTCCAACCCACCAAACATACTTAAAACAACTCTCACTTTAACATCACAGCAAAAGACAACACCACTATATGCCCAACTGAACACACCAAATTGCTAGGACTGGAAATAGACAATAAACAAAAATTTGACATTCACATATCCATGACCATAAAAAAAGTCCACATAAAACTAGGAGCGTTATACAGAAATAAGCAACTTCTCACCAAAACCAGCAAAGATTTCAGTAGCAACTTTCCACATTATCTCCACCCTTCTTTATGCCTCTCCAATGTATACCAACCTAAGGCAATGCGATCTAAACAAGCTAGAGACCTGCTACAACAAAATCGCCAAATTTGCCATAGGGGCATCCTACCGTAGTCACCGCTGTCTCTCACTTGCTGAACTGGGCTGGCTTGAACTCCCTCACCTCCTTCAATGGTATCAACTATCACTCACCCACAAACTAGTAAACCATCCACTAAATGTGCCATCCCTCCAGAATCTACTCCAACCGTATCGCACCACCAGACCACTAAGATCCAGCAACAAAAATCACTTGCAGATCACTAAAGCCAATAACTCTTTTGGTGAAGCACTATTCTCTTGTGCCATAGCCAAATTATGGAACTCCATCCCTCCCACAATTACCTCTATACCATCATGCACTCACTTCAAAACTTTACTAAAAGCGCACCTAAAAACATGCTGGCTATGCCCTTGCAACTCCCACTCTAATATCACCCACCCTATCCAACCACTACCTTTCTTTCCACCCCACTAACTACCTTGATTATAGCAAGCTCAGATGCTCATAAGCCTAGTACTTATTATATAGCAGGAACTTCTTATTGTAACATTTGTTAATGTCTGTTATGTACTTCACAGATAAAGATTCTAGTTGACTACTGATGTACTATGTTCTTAATCTGTAAATATGTTTGTAATTAATTGCTATGTTAAATTGTTAATCACTATGTAATCCAATGTAACTACTGTCTGTTTATTTTAACTGTGGAGCTTTTCTCCCCGGGCCTCAGCTGAAAATGGACCTACGTCCAGTCAGGCACTCCCCGTTAACAAATGTAAATAAATAAATAAATAAAATAAATAAATAAATTAATTAAAATAAATCACTTCAGAGACATGGACATAAGACTTTAGAGTATGACAACAAACTACTATTTATGTTTTCACCGTTGTGTGATACTTGTCATTGAGCATCACTGCTACACATACTTAAGTAACTGTAACTGATACATCACATCCTGTGGCAGATCACTGCTACACATACTTAAGTAACTGTAACTGATACATCACATCCTGTGGCAGATCACTGCTACACATACTTAAGTAACTGTAACTGATACATCACATCCTGTGGCAGATCACTGCTACACATACTTAAGTAACTGTAACTGATACATCACATCCTGTGGCAGATCACTGCTACACATACTTAAGTAACTGTAACTGATACATCACATCCTGTGGCAGATCACCGCTACACATACTTAAGTAACTGTAACTGATACATCACATCCTGTGGCAGATCACCGCTACACATACTTAAGTAACTGTAACTGATACATCACATCCTGTGGCAGATCACTGCTACACATACTTAAGTAACTGTAACTGATACATCACATCCTGTGGCAGATCACTGCTACACATACTTAAGTAACTGTAATTGATACATCACATCCTGTGGCAGATCACCGCTACACATACTTAAGTAACTGTAACTGATACATCACATCCTGTGGCAGATCACCGCTACACATGCTTAAGTAACTGTAACTGATACATCACATCCTGTGGCAGATCACTGCTACACATACTTAAGTAACTGTAACTGATGCATCACATCCTGTGGCAGATCACTGCTACACATACTTAAGTAACTGTAAATGATACATCACATCCTGTGGCAGATCACTGCTACACATACTTAAGTAACTGTAACTGATACATCACATCCTGTGGCAGATCACTGCTACTCATACTTAAGTAACTGTAACTGATACATCACATCCTGTGGCAGATCACTACTACACATACTTAAGTAACTGTAACTGATACATCACATCCTGTGGCAGATGACTGCTACACATACTTAAGTAACTGTAACTGATACATCACATCCTGTGACAGATCACTGCTATACATACTTAAGTAACTGTAACTGATACATCACATCCTGTGGCAGATCACTGCTACACATACTTAAGTAACTGTAACTGATACATCGCATCCTGTGGCAGACAATGATCAGAATTTGTCTTCAGCTTCATTCATATGCTGCTCCTTGCAGTATTTTGCTCAGCCCTGCTGCACAAGAGAAAGTAATAACAGAAGGTAATAATGATATTAACAAAGCTGATTAACAAAAATGATATTAACAAAACAAAACTAACAAAGTCAAATCCATTTTTATTATCTGTACCTATCTCCCTCCTGGTAATAATATCGAAACAATAGAAAATATCCTCTGTTACCCATCTCATAATTTACCTCAATAAACCATCATCCTAGGTGATTTTAACAATGATTGGAAATGTTTTAGCAGTCTAAACCCTACAAGCCATATAAACCTTTTTGGTTTTTCACAAACCATTACTACTACTGCCAGGATACACAAGCCTAATAATAAAAAAAGTATCTTAGATTGGATACTCACAAATAGTCATCTCCAGACATATGAATCTGGTACCCTCCCAGATGATGTAAGTGACCACTCACTAACATACATCATCAGGCATAAAACTAACCTACCCAACCCAACCATATCTAGAACAATTAGAACCAATAAAAACTTTAACCCCGACCTGTTCCAAAGGGAACTCAGAACATGCAACTGGTCTCCCTTAAAATACCTCCCACTGGAGGAAGCTGTCAATTACTTTAACTCTAACTTCTTATTCATTCTAGACCACCACGCCCCAATGCGCTCTCTAAGAATGAGATCTAAATCTGCCCCATGGCTTTCAAAAGCAACTGTGGTCCCACTCCACAAAGGCGGTGCTTCTACGGACCCTGGAAATTACCGCCCCATAAGCTTGACGAGCCTTGTCTGCAAAGCTATGGAGAGGATCATAATGGAACTCATAAATAAAGACATTGGGGACCTACAGACACTGGCTCCTACCCAATTTGGCTTTGTCAAGGGCAGATCCTGCCTCTTGAACTTGGTCGACTTTTTCGAAACAGTCACTACGGCCATTGATGAGGGTAAGGCAGTTCACACAGCCTACCTTGACCTAGCAAAGCTGCTCGACATAATACCCCACTCGGGCATCATAGAAAAGCTCACCAGCATAGATGTAAACCCATATGTCACAAGATGGGTTGCAAACTGGCTCAAGGACAGAACCCACAGGGTTAGAGTTGCTGGTGCCATGTCAGACTCTAAGCCGGTCACGAGCGGTGTCCCACAGGGCTCAGTCCTGGGATCCCTCTTGTTCGGCATTTATTTTTCTGAAGTGCAGGCAAACATAGGGGGATTGTGGCTGACAAAATTTGCAGATGACTGCAAACTGGGCACCATAATTGACACTCCATCAGACACAGACATCCTCCAGAGAGGTCTCATAGAAATGGATAACTGGTGTCAGAGCCATGGCCTTAAGCTAAATGCCAAAAAATGTATAGTCATACCCTTTTGGAAAAACAAGGTAACCCCTAATTACCACATAGGTGGTAATCCATTAAACATGGAAGAAGTTATCAGGGACCTGGGGATCCAAGTTGACAGTAACCTCTCTTTTGACACTCACATGGCCAAAGTGGTTAGGAAGACCTTCTACATTGCCCACCTGATCATGAAGGGATTCACATCCAGATCAGGAGAGGTCATTGTACCCCTGTACTCTTCACTTATCAGACCAATGATTGAGTACAACACCCCATTTGGAATGTACCTTACCTGACACCTGCAGCAGTTGGAAAGACCCCAAAAGTTCCTCACCAAAGGGATAAAGGGGCTCAAACATATGTCATACGCTGCCCGACTGAAGAAACTCCAGCTCTATTCAGTCGCATACCATCTGCTCAGAGGTGATCTGTGCCTGACATACAAGGCCATGTGCAACCCGGAATTAATGGACATGCTCCACCTCAAAAAATCCAAATCCACCAGAGCCATGAGAGCAAGAGACTTAAACCTCAACATGGATATAAATAGGACGTGCTGGAGGGACAGATTCATCACCCAGAGACTCCCTACACTATGGAACAGAATCCCAGTCCATGTGAGGCAGAGCCCCTCACTGACTCTGTTCAAGAGAAATCTTGACGAGTGGATGGGAGATTGTAGGTTTACCCCGGGAATCATCTCTGTATCACTGCTGGACAGAGGCATAGCAAACTAATGGGTATAGTATTCTCATCCTAAGGGGTGGTGAAAGCCACACACACTCTGGCTAGGCTTATAAATGCCCTAGGGCAGATAGCCTAGTATGAACCTATGAACCTATGAACCTATGAACCAGGCAAAAAATCAAACTCAGAAATAAATACTGGAACAAATCAAGATCAACTAAAAACCCAGTAGATCAACAAAACTTCAGACAACTAAGAAACGAAACTAAAAAAGCAGTGCAGTCTAACAAAAGAAACTACTACTTACAATTCCAACAGACCCACCATAATCAACCACAAAAGTTCTAGGCAAGTATTAATCAATTATTACTCCCAGGTCAATCCATCACACCACAAGGCACATACCAAGAGAATCCTAAACAGACAGCTAATACCTTTAATACCTATTTCACTGAGGCCATACAAAATCTTACTAATCAGCTATCTATTCAGGAAGTACCTATATTCAACTATACCACTACCCCACCCCCTCCTTTTCTCTTCCAACCTGTACCTACTACATACATTCTAGCCCTCATCCAAAAGCTCAAACCATGCACTCCTTCAGCTGACAAGATTCCCACTGAATACTTACAAAAGCCAGCCAATTCTATTGCATACCCCATTTCCATTCTTATTAATAGAACTATCACTGAAGGACACATCCCAAGCATATGGAAGGTCTCCCATATTATTCCCCTTCATAAGGGAGGTAACTCCACTGAACTCTCCAACTACCGTCCCATTGCCCTTCTGTCTCCCCTAGCTAAAATCATGGAAAAATGCATCCATAAACAATTGCTAGACCACCTAATCCAATATAACTTACTTTCCAACTCACAGCATGGTTTCAGACCCTCACACTGCACTACTACTGCCCTTCTTTCCTTCACTCATTGTATCAACAAAAACCGCAACCTTAATAGGCTTTCATCTGCACTTTTTATAGATCTGTTTAAGGCGTTCGATATGGTAAACCACCAAATACTTATAAATATCCTCAAATCCCTGTCACTAGATGCATCTGCAATAAAATGGTTCCAATCCTACCTAGAAAACAGACAACAGGCAGTGCTTTGGCATAATATTCTATCTACCCATCTACCCATTAACATAGGGGTCCCCCAAGGGTCCATATTAGGACCCTTACTATTTTCTATATTTATCAACGACCTTCACCTAGCAATCCCCAAGCTACATGCATACAATATGCAGATGATTCGACACTTATATGCTCAGTGACATCCATACCTGAGCTTTACTCCCTTACCCAAAAGGTCTTTAACACAGTCGAACTATGGTTTACTCAACGCTGTCTCCTACTAAACCCCTAAAAAACTAAACTCCTCCTTTTCACTCCTACTAGTAAGTCCCCCCTAATAAACCTCACAGTAACATCCAATAACAACACTCTTATATCCCCAGACTCAACTACCAAATTACTGGGTATCACCATAGATAACGACCTTAACTTTGACACCCACATTAATAATACCTTAAAAATCTGTTAACAGAAATCTGGGCTCTCTACAGAATCAAACCCTTTCTCTCTCCTGCAGCAAGAATCACTATTGCTCACACTCACCTAATTTCTACTCTCCTTTATGCCTCACCCATATACACTAACCTCTCTAAAACCAACCTTAATAAAATGGAAAGTGCCTGCAATAGCATAGCCAGATTTGCCACAGGAGACCCTTTCAGAACCCACCACTGTATCAACCTAAAGCAACTAGGATAGCTTGAATTACAAAATCAGCTTCAATTCCACCAACTTACCATTGCCCACAAAACCCTCTACCATCCTATGGGTACCCCTATACTATCCACCCTCGTTGTCCCATACAACAATCTTAACACCTTACGATCATCACAAAGACTTCTGGTAAATATTTGTAAATCTAACAACACGGCTGGAGACGCTCTCTTCTGTAATACTGTTGGAAAATCCTGGAACCTTCTTCATCTGAACTTTCCTCTGTTCCCTCAATATCACTCTTCAAAAACAAGCTGAAACTTTTTCTTAGAACACAGTGGTTATGCCCTTGTATTAAACCTGACTGATCTATTACCTTTCCTCCTTGGACCTACCTACTCTCCTCTTTTCTATATTCCAGTTCCTTTTCTTAGTAACAACTAACTTATTCCTTTCTAGATCTTTTCTTATTATCTCCTCATGACTTCTTTAATCAAACCTGTTTTAGCACACATTCTGAATATTGCAGCTCATACTGTTGTTATCCTTCCTCATACCAACCCGCCTTCTAATAACGTTTCTACTCAGCTGCTATCTTTTACATGTTACAATGCAACTATATCTGTATTATGTTGTGTTTTTTACTTAGCAGTACACTAAGAACAAATGACCAATAAGATTATTCCTTATCTTTTTTGCTAGCAATGTTTAACAAGAAATTAATCTTTTATATGTTATTATATTTGTGCTTCCTCGGAACTTATCTCCCTGGAACTCCATAATTTCTCCTGGTCTTTCTTTCGAAGAATGTTTAACATGAATTTAATCTTTGTATATGTGATTATATTTTTTTGTGCTTCCTCGGAGATTATCTCCCCAGGCCTCTACTAAAAATGGACATAAATTCAGTTAGACTAGCCCGGTCAACAAATGTAAAATAAATAAATAAAATAAATAAAAATATTCTTGTGAGCAGACAGTTATTATAACAGGCCTGATGATGTGATGCACTCCCAGTGTGATGTTGGAATTATCAGTATGTTATGCTGCAGAGTCCTATCCACAAATTGTCATTGTCTGTTTCACAAAGCACATTGCTCTTTCTTCCATACAAATGGCATTCTCCCTTCAGCTGTGTGCTTTTTGGCAATTGTGCTATGACTTCTTCTGTGGAGTCAATAGCTAGTGCACAGGTCTAGACAGTCAGTTAATAAATGGATCTACCCCTGTACATCTGCAGGGTAAATGCCACTGTTATCTCTCTGTCTCCTCCCTCTCTGTCTCAATATAATAGCTTTGTGACACCACTTACTCCATCCCTATACTTCTAATATAACCCAGTGATAGCCATGTATGTAATTATCTATAAACCTGCTTTATACCTAACCTCTAAACTATACCATCTTCTGTCCCACCTAGTTCCTTCTCTCACCTTCACTTCTTTGAATTTCTAAAGAATAATCAGATGATTTATTATTTTATTTATTGATTCCTATATTATTCTATTGTATATTGTCAAATGCTGTTATTAACTCTCTAAATAATTTCTTAATTATGTACATAGGTTCATAGGTTCATAGGTAGGTACTAGGCTATCTGCCCGAAGGCATTTATAAGCCTAGCTGGAATGTGTTGGCTTTCGCCACCCCCTTAGATTAGTTCCCTGTGCCTCTGTCCAGCAGAGGCATTAAAGTGATCCCTGGGGGTAAACTTTCATTGTCCCATGCACTCATCAAGGTTTTTCTTGAAGAGGTTTAGCAAGGAGCTCTGCCTAATGTAGACTGGAATCTTGTTCCAGAGCATGGTAAGTCCCTAGAACAGGAATCTATCCCTCCAGCACGTCCTATTTATTGTTGTGGTGAGGTTTACATCCCTGGAGCATGTGACTCGAGGGGATATGGTTTTCTTTAGGTGAAGCATGCCCATCAATTCTGGGTTGGACATAGCCTTGTATGTCAGGCAGTGATCACCTCTGAGTAGGCGGTATGCAACTGAGTACAGCGGGAGTTTCTTCAGTCGAGCTGCATAGGCCATCTGCTATAGGCCAGTGATCCTCTTGGTGAGGTACTTTTGTGGTCTTTCTAGTTGTTGCAGGAGTCATGTAAGGTACATCCCAAATAGGGCATTGTACTCTATCATGGGTCTGATGAGTGTTGCGTAGAGGGGCCCAATGACCTCTTTCGATCTGGATGCGAACCCTTTCGTGATAAGGTGGGCTATATAGAAGGTCTTTCTAACCACTTTGGCAATGTGTTTATCAAAGAAGAGGTTACTATCTCCTTGAGTCCCCAGATCCCCTTATTGCATCTTCCGTATTTAGGGGGTTACTACCTATGTGGTAATTTGTGGGTACTTTGTTTTTTTAAAGGGAATGACTATGCCCTTTTTGGCATTTAGCTTGAGGCCATGGTTTTGACACCAGGTATATGTCTCAGTGAGACCATTTTGGGGGATGTGTGTGTCAGTCAATTATAGCCCCTAGTTTGCAGTCATCTGTGAATTTGGACAGCCGTTCTCCTCCTGTGCTTGCCTGTACCTCTGAGAAGTATATGCCGAACAGGAGGAGTCCTAGGACTGAGCCCTGGGGAACGCCACTTGTAACCGGTTTAGAGTCAGACCTAGCTCCCGCAACTCTTACAATGTGGGTTCTGTCCATGAGCCAGTTGGCAACCCATCTCGTGACATAGGGGTTTATGTTCAGGCTGGTGAGCTTGTCTATAATACGTGAGTGGGGAATGGTGTGGAAGGCCTTTGCGAGGTCTAGGTAGGCTGTGTGGACTACCTTTCCCTTGTCTATAGCCTTGGTAACTGTCTCAAAGAAGTCCACTAGGTTTAGGAGGCATGATCTGCCCTTAAGAAAGCCGAACCGGGTAGGGTCCAGTGTTTGGAGGTTTCCTATTTCTCTGTTAATGATATCCATGATGATGCACTCCATAGCTTTGCAGACCAAGCTAGTCAGGCTTATAGGGCGATAGTTCCCAGGATCCATTGTGGCTCCACCTTTGTTGAGTGGAATAGCCGTTGCTGTGCACCACTCTGTGGGCACATAGCCTGTGGAGAGGCTGAGTTTAAACAGTGTGTTTAGGTGAGGGGTTAGTTCATCTTTGAGCTCATGTAGGATGCAGCCTGGGACACAATCCAGTCCCATTGATGCTGTGTTTTTGGCTTTGGAGAGGGCTGTTTTAACCTGACTGTCTGTGATTTCAGGGGCACTACATTCATCCGGTATAGTTATGGGCCCCTTTGGGGGTGAGAGGAGGGGTGAAGTTTGCACTGAACCTGTCTACCAGGATGTTGGCTATATCGGTCAGTTCAGTGTATTTTGTGCTATTCTGCACTAACTCTGAGCAGATCTGAGAACTGCCACTTAGATTCTTGACATAGCTAAAGAATGCCTTGTGGTTATCTTTGGAGTCCGTGTCAATTTTTTTTTTCGAAGCTAGCCTTGGATGATTTTATGAGGGAACGTAGTTTCTTGCTGATACTGATCAGGGATGTCTTCCCTTCTTGGGATTTTACTCTTTTCTGTACTAGTTTCCTCCTTCTATTGTATAGCTTGTTTATGGCAGGGGTCCACCAGACTGGCTTCCTTTTCTTGGAGGAGTGAGTCTTGGTTTTGTTTAGGATAGCACAATCCATGCATTCTTGTAGGTACCCATAGAGTGCATTACTAAAGGATTTTGCAGCTTGGACAGCATTATTCTTTAGCATGGGGGTTTTGAAACTTCCCACCTCAGTCTTAAGTAACGTGAAGTTTGCTTTTGAAAAGTTTTTCACGGTAGTTTCTTTGACCGGGGGTGGTGGCAGAATGTGGATATCCAGAGTGATTAGTTTATGGTCAGATCTAACCAGCAAGGGGTTGACCTCTGGTGTGGAACACCAGTCACCCATGTTGGTGATGACCAGGTCCAATATGTTGCCACCTCTGGTGGGGGTGTTGACTAGTCAATCCAAGGCATTTGAGTTTATAAATTCTAGGAAATGTTGGGCAAGGAAGTTTGTACTTGAGTAGTTCTCCTAGTTAATGTTTGGGTAATTGAAATCACCCAATATCAGGGTGTTTTGTAGAACGTTTATGTTTCCCAGTGTTTCCAGGAATGCGGAGTGGGGGTCCTGGGACATGATGGGTGATCTGTAGCAAGCTATAATTTGAATAGCAATTTTGCCTGTTGTTAGTTGCACGTGGATGATCTCTGAAGCATTGTGCTGTGCCACTAACCTGGAGGTGTGGGTATCCTTGATGAATATGGATACTCCCCCGCCTTTTGTATTGCAGTCCGGGATTTGTAGCCGAAATGTATGGTATGAATTGTAGCCTGGTAGTGCTGGGATGCCCTCTGGAGCCTTACACCAGGTTTCTGTTACTGCACACGTATCAATTTTCTCCATACTGAAGAGTGCCTCGAGTGCATACTTTTTGAGGTTTAGACTTCTGGAATTGCGTAACATTACCCTCAGTTTTTTTGTTACTTGTGCTATTTATGGCAGTGGGTTTGTCTTTTGAGCCTTGCCTAAAAAAGGCATTATGGGGGTGGCAAGAGCCTTGGCCAGTATTCGAAAGCCTAAGGGTGACAGGTGCACGCCGTCTCTAGTGAAGCAGCGTGGCTTGTTGAGCATGTCATCCCAGGCTGACAGACACTGGATCCCCTTTGAATGACACCAGAAGCTTTACCAATTGTTGAAATTGATAATGTTTTTCTCTATACCGTGGTACCATAGGTTCATAGGTTCATAGGTGGATACTAGGCTAATGGCCCTAAGGCATTTATAAGCCTAGCCAGAGTGTATTTGGCTTCCGCCTCCCTATTAGATTAGCCTACTGTGCCTCTGTAAAGTAGGTCACAGAAGGTACCCTTTTAAGATTAGTTTACTGTGCCTCTGTCTAGCAGGGACACAGAAGAGATCCCAGGGGTGAATTTGCGATTTGCCATCCATGCGTCAAAATTTCGCTTGAAGAGGGTGAGCGAGGGGCTATATCTAACATGAATTGGGATTCTATTCCAGAGTGAGGGGAGCCTCTGGGAAATGAATCTGTCCCTCCAGCATGTCCTATTTATTTCTGTGCTGAGGGTTAGGTCCCTGGAGCGTGTAGTTCTAAGGGACTTGGATTTTTTGAGGTGGAGCATGTCCATTAATTCTGGGTTTGACATGGCTTTGTAATGCCAGGCATAGATCGCCTCTGAGTAGGCGGTAAGCAACTGAGTAGAGCTGGAGTTTCTTTAGTTGAGCTGCATAGGACATCTGTTTGTAGTCCATGATCCTCTTGGTGAGGTACTTTTGGGGTCTCTCCAGTTGCTGCAGGTGTCGGGTAAGGTACATCCCAAAAGGGACATTGTATTCAATTATGGGCCTGATGAGTGATGAGTAGAGGGGCACAATGACCTCTCTTGATCTAGATGCGAACCCTTTCATGATAAGGTGGGCTATATAGAAGGTCTTTCTAATCACTTTGGCAACGTGATTATCAAAGGAGAGATTACTATCTACGTTGGTCCCCAAATCTCTAATTACTTCTTCCGTACTTAATGGATTACCACCTATGTGGTAATTTGTGGGAACCTTGTTTTTCCCAAAGGGGATGACTATGCGCTTTTTAGCATTTAGCTTGAGGCCGTGGTTCTGGCACCAAGCATCCGTCTCTGTGAGACATTTTTGGAGGATGCTTGTGTCAGGTGGAGATTTGATTATGGCCTCCAGTTTGCAGTTATCTGCGAACTTTGTCAGCCATAACCCCCCTGTGTTAGCCTGAACCTCAGAGAAGTATATACCGAACAAGAGAGGTCCCAGAACTGAGCCCTGTGGGATGCCACTTGTAACTGGTTTGGATTCGGACATGGCACCTGCAATTCTGACCATGTGGGTTCTATCTCTGAGCCAGTTTGCAACCCATCTTGTGATATAGGGGTTGCTATTTAAGCTGGTAAGCTTATTTATGATGCCCGAGTGGGGTATTGTGTCGAAGGCTTTTGCGAGGTCCAGGTAGGCTGTGTGGACTACCTTGCCCTCATCTAATGCTTTGGTAACTGTTTGAAAGAAATCAACTAGGTTTAAGAGGCAAGATCTGCCCTTAACAAACCGGAATTGGGTAGGGTCCAGTGTCTGGAGGCTCCCAATGTCTTTGTTTGTGAGTTCCATGATAATACGCTCCATAGCTTTGCAGACCGGACTAGTCAGGCTTATGGGGCGATAGTTTCCGGGGTCCGTTGTGGCACCACCTTTGTGGAGTGGGACCACTGTAGCAGTATGCCATTCTTTGGGTACATATCCTGTAGTAAGGCTAAGTTTGAACAGTGATTTAATGTGAGGGTTCAGTTCTTCTTGGAGCTCATGTAAGACACAGCCTGGGACACCGTCTGGTCCCATAGATGCTGTGTTTTTTGCTTTGGAGAGGGCAGCTTTCACCTATGCATCTGTGATGTCAGGGAGGTTACATTCAGTTGGGATAGGCATTTGCTCCTTTGTGGAGGAAGGGGGGGAGAAGTTTGCGCTGTATCTGTCTGCCAGGATGTTGGCTATGTCTGTAGGTTTGGTATATTTTGTACCGTTATGCAACAATACAGAGCATATCTGGGAGTTTCCGCCCATGTTCCTGACATAACTAAAGAAGGCCTTGTGATTATCTTTAGTGTCTAGGGCAATTTTTCTTTCAAAACTGGCCTTTGATGATTTTATGAGGGATCGAAGTTTCTTGCTAATACTGATCAGAGATGCCTTCCCTTTTTGGGATTTTGCTCTGTCATGCAGTAGCTTCCTCCTTCTGTTGTATAGTTTATTTATGGCCAGGGTCCACCAGACCGGTCTCCTGTTTTTGGAGGAGTGAGTCTTGGTTTTATTTGGGATAGCACGATCCATGCATTCCTGCAGGTGCTCATAGAATGCATTTGTAAAGGATTCTGCGGATTGGGCTGTATTATCCTCTGGCCCAGGGGCTTTGAGGGATTCCACCTCAGTCTTGAGAAGTGCAAAGTTCACTTTTGAGAAATTCTTTACAGTGATTTCCTTGGCTGGGGGTGGGGACGGGATATGGATGTCCAGGGAAATTTGTTTATGGTCTGATCTTACCAATGAGGGGTTTACCTCTGGAGTGGAACATAGAGACCCCATGTTGGTGATGACCAATATGTTGTTCCCTCTTGTGGGAGTGGTGACCAGTTGTTCCATTGCGTTAGAGTTTATAAATTCAAGGAACCATTGGGTGAGGGTGTTTGGGCTTGAGTAGTTTTCCCAGTCAATGTTTGGGTAGTTGAAGTCACCCAATAACATAGTGTTTGGAGAGACCTTCATATTCTCCAGTGTTCTCAGGAATGCCAAGTGGGGTTCCTGTAATAGGGAGGGTGTTCTGTAGCAGGCTACAAACTGAAAGGCAGTTTTGCCCACTGTTAGTTGCACATGGATGGTTTTCGATGCTTCGTGCAGTGTCACTAACCTGGAGGTGTAGGTATCTTTGATGAATATAGATACACCCCCTCCTTTTGTGCTTCAGTCCAAGTTTTGGGGCCAAAACGCATGGTATGAGTTATAACCTGGTAGTGCTGGGGTGCTCTCAGGAGCCTTGAACCAGGTTTCGGTTACTGCACAGACATCGATTTTCTCCATACTGAGGAGAGCCTCGAGTGTGTGCATCTTGAGGTTTAGACTTCTGGCATTGAGTAGAATTACCTTTAGTTTTTTATCCTTGGTTTGTCTATGGAGGTGGGTTGTCCTTTGAGCCTTGCCTAAAAAAGGCACTATGGGGGTGGCAAGAGCCTTGGCCAGTATACGAAAGCCTAAGGGTGACAGGTGCACGCCGTCTCTAGCGAAGCAACCTGGCTTGTCAAGCATGTCATCCCAGGCTGACAGACACTGGATCCCCTTTGAATGACACCAATACTTTAGCCAATTGTTGAAACTGATCATTTTGTCTTTATACTGTGGCATCATTCTTGGTGAGGGCAAGATGCTACTCAAGGTCAGGGTCATACCAGCCTGGGATACATGGTCAGAGAGCTCCTCTATGTCTCTTTTCATGTAGTCCAGGGAGGTACGTCTCAGGTTATTCACACCAGCATGGACAATGACGGAGTCATACTTGTACTTGCTTTGGAGTGACCTGAGTGCTTGCTTTATGTGGTGGATCCTGGCACCTGACAGGCAGCTTACAGTGACCTTCTCCTTGTTCAGTCTGGTGAGCGGGACGTCAGTGTGCTGGACAATAGAGTCCCCTATAACAAGTGTATTTGGTGTGTTGTTTGGCCTTAAGGGCTGTGACTGTGAGGTACACTGATTTTGTGAGATATGTGATTTGTGGGTATTGTTGAGGGGTGGCTGTTGCTTGGATATCTGCTTAGGAGGTCTTTGCTGTTTAGGCATATTTTTATTTAGAGCCTCCGAGTATGTTTTTGTGTGTTTATGTGTTGGGTATGCAGATGCAATAGTTCTATGTGAGACTGGATTTGTGGTGTGAGTGGTTACCTTTTCCTCCTGAATGACTGTGCCTGTCTTGGGTTGAGAGAGCTCTGCCTCCAGTTTGGCTGTGTAACTGCATCTCTCACATGTGTTAGAGTTTGTTGGAAGGAGGAGAGGGTTGTCTGTCTACATAAGGCAGTTGTAACATTGCCTCAAAATTCCCAGATTCACCAGCTGGACTGGAGAGTAACCTTGAAACTGACCCTTGGACATACAAGATTAGTATAGGGAACTGTTTTTTTACCGATCAGATTAGGGAAGGGAACTGATTTTTCACTTGATCAGGAAGGACCAATCGGGAGCCTAATACTTATGAGAAGTCAAGGAGGGTGTAGTGCTTTAGTTAGTTAGTGTTTCCTTATAAGAGCTGAGCAAGTGCAGGGCTTTAGAAAGAGAATAGAGTGATCATTCTTGGTGAGAGCAGGATGCTACTCAGGGTCAGGGTCATACCAGCTTGGGCTACATGATCAGCGAGCTCCTTTATGTCACTTTTCATGTAGTCCAAGTAGGTATGGCTCAGGTCATTCACACCAACATGGACAATGACAGAGTCATATTTGTACTTGTTCTGGAGTGACCTGAGTGCTTATGTTATGTGGCGGATCCTGGCACCCGACAGGATGCTAACAGTAACCTTCTCCTTGTTCAGCCTAGTGAGTGGGACGTAAGTGTGCCTGACTATAGAGTCACCTATTACTAGTGCGTTGGGTATGTTATTTTGCCTCAAGGGCTGTGATTGTGTGGCACACTGTTTTTTTTTTTTTTTTGGAGCTTTTCTCCCCGGGCATCCACTGAAAATGGGCTTATTTCAGCCCAGTGGACTTTCCTGGTTAACAAAAGCAAATAAATAATAAATAAATAAATAACATCTGTTGACCAGGAAAGTCCACTGGGTCAGAAACCCATTTTCAGTGGAGGCTCAGGGAGAAAAGCTCCAGTTACAGATCAGTTTTTTACGGCATAATAATATCCACATTAACAGATCAAACGTTTTTGCAACATGACAATGTTCACATTAATAAAAAGGTGTACAAAAAATGTATACAGTGATCCACATAGTATTAGGTTTTATAAAATGTGGTAATTTGTTAGAAGTAAACATACCATAGATACATTCATAGTAAACAGTTCTTATTTGTATAATGAACTACAGTCTGTTTGCAGATTATTGCTTGAGGCTGAGAAGGGCCACAATAGTCAGAAAGTATAAGCCAGAGAAATCACTGATTTTGTTTATGGTGGTCTATGTTTCTGGGCACAAGGAGAGATATGATTGTTAAGAAAATTGCTTTTTAGGGCAGATTTGAAGGGTTTTATAGAGTCAAGTTGTGCAATAGAGGAGGGTAGGGCATTTCACAATCTATCATCTATCAGACAAACCCACTAATACATCTCCTGAAATGCTCCATGTTCAACATCTACTAATGGATAAGTATCTTTTATATCATAACAGTTACCTCTTGTTCATCTGAATATAATTATCAAATGAATGTACAATTGTTGATGTATTTTACTTAATGTTTGTTCATATATATTACTGAATGTCTGTTTAAAAATGTTAGTAATATGTTGGAGCTTTTCTCTCCAGGCCTTCTCTGAAAAGAGTTTTTTGACTAAACTCAGTCAGACAAACACAGTAAACAAAAGCAAAATAAATAAAAATATAGACAAGAATTTGAATTTGATAGTATGTACCGTGTATGGGTGTGTACAAAAGCAACTGGTAACAGGCAGGGCTGGCTTGCTCAACACATATGATGTGTACATTTCTACTTAGTGGTATAACTTTCACAAGTGGAGGGTTTGGATCCCTCAGGTGTTGAACTCCCTATTAAGGGAGCTCATATGCATTCAAAAACACTGCTCGTGTTATCCCTTCAACTGAGTGCTTTCTGACAACTGTGCTATAGGTGTTGAGAACATTGAGTTATATTGGCAGGTGTATAAATCCAGCAGAGTGTACCTCATATGAGTGTATAAAATATATAAAAAATAGTGATATACAGGAATGGCTTACTCAACAGATGTGATGTGCATTTTTGTAACGGTTTTTGATGGGTGTTGAATTGTGATAACTTAAGCACTGTACTTCTTTGTAAGTAACAATATGCATTTTATGTCTTCCTTTGTGTGACTGTTAGCATAAAACAGCATCAGTATTCAACTGTGGGTAATAATAATTCTGATTTCTAATATATGAGAAGTTGTCTTTGGCTGCATGACTATGCTGCCAGTTGTGTCATGGGAATTAGAGTTGCTGTACTGAGGAAACAATTTATTTATTTATTTATTTAAATTTGTTGACTGGGAGTGTCCGACTGGACATGGGTCCATTTTCAGCGGAGGCCCAGGGAGAAAAGCTCCACAGTAAAAAAACAGACAGTAGTTACATTGGATTACATAGCGATTAACAATTTAACATAGAAATTACTTACAACATATTTACAGATGAAGAACATAGTACATCAGTAGACAACTAGAATCTTTATCTGTGAAGTACATAACAGGCATTAACAAATGTTACAATGAGAAGTTCCTGCTGTATAATAAGTACTAGGCTTATGAGCATCTGAGCTTGCTATCATCAAGGTAGTTAGTGGAGGTGAAAGAAAGGTAGTAGTTGGATGGGGTGGATGATATTAGAGTGGGAGTTGCAAGGGCATAGCCAGCATGTTTTTAGGTGTGCTTTTAGTAAAGTTTTGAAGTGGATGCATGATGGTACGGAGGTAATTGTGGGTGGGAGTGAGTTCCATAATTTGGCTATGGTGCAAGAGAATAGTGCAATAGTGATGTAGACATGTGTAGACATTTATCATGTGCACTATCACAGCTTGCACAGTTCACTTTAACCGTGCTATGATGCTGAAATACTCTGTGTGGTATGTTGGGGCTGTACCTGTTGCACGATGCTCACTTCATTTGCCATCTTTCTGTAATGTTATCACAATCCTATTAAATATGTAGTTTATCACAAGTGTACAAGTAATTCTGGGGCATCAGTAGCTAATATACATGTTGTCTGATCATCTGTTAAGTAGGGAGGGGTTTGATTCCAGTCTGGTATATGTTGCAGCTCTGTATAAAGTAATTATTGATAGGGAATTATGACATACTGCACAGATGTGTTGTGCTAAAGCCTGTGCATGCATATGACACTTTCACATGGTGCGCTAATGCAAAAATACTTAATTGACCTCACTAGTTTCAAGATATTGATACTGATGCCACTTCATTTGGATAGTGCAGTGGTCCAGCGGTAGCGTTGTTACTTCACAGTAAGAAGTTCTCTGGTTCGATTCTCAGCTGGGGTGTCTTCTGTGTGCAGTCTGCATGTCCTACCTGTGTTCATGTGGGTTTCCTCCTGGTGCTTCAGTTTCTTCCCAGATTCAAAGACATGCATCTGGAGCATTTCTCCCCAGGCCTCTGCTGAAAATTGGCTTTATTCCAAGATGGACTTTCCCAATTAACAAATGTTAAATAAATATCTTCAATAGTTTGAAAAGAAAAAGGAAGACATGCAAACTCCAAATTTCAAATAAATAAAGCTGGAAACAGGACCTTGGAGAAGAATGAATAATTTACTGAACAGACTAGCGCTTTCATATCAAAAACAATATTGCGGAGACTTCATCAGATCAATGATTTGATACAATATTGTTTATGAAATGAAAGCAGTAGACTTTTCAATAAATTATTCATACTTCTCCAAGGTCCTGGTTCCGGCTTTATTTATTTGAAGCTTCAATAGTTTGCAGAGTTTGTAATGATGTTCATTTATTTGAAGCTTCAATAGTTTGCAGAGTTTGTAATGATGTAATAATGTACACATGGTTATTAAAAAATAAAGGTTCAACACATTTGACTGTAACAGAGTGCACTTACTGTTTAGGACTAAATCAGCAGGTGGACTTGTATATCTACCCCAGTGCTTCATAGAAAATATACGGTAGGCTGAGCATTGACAGGTGTAGAGTCCTTCGTCCAGGGCTGTAGCACTTTTAAAGGTATATTGAGTCTCAGTGAAGGAGCTTGAAGGATGCTGTAATGCCTCACTGTTTTTATAGAATTTACATCCATCTATAGTGTAGATGCTGATGCACTCGATAGTCACTTTACTGCCAAGTCGAGCCTCCCCCTCAGGTATCACATGTAAACGGGGCTTTCCTAGATATCCTACATGGAAAACAAACAGAACAAATAATTTTACCTTAGAAAAAGAACAGCAGCTGAATGCAAATCTGATCAGTTCACATTTAAAGGAAAATTACTGCCAACTAAAACTTGTCAATTTCTGCAGGTAAACTATAAAAGTAGACTTCTACGCAAACAAATAACTGTCAATTTTCAGATCTGAGAAGCAAACGCAGCATAATGATAAAGGTGCACTTTGTACTGGTTTCTTCACAGAATAAATGTTTACTCTGTGTACAGAATAGTGGTGTCAGTACAGATTCTGTGTACAGAATAGTGGTGTCAGTACAGACACTATGTACAGAATAGTGGTGTCAATACAGACTCTGTACAGAATAGGGGTGTCAGTACATTATGTACAGTATAGTGATGTCAGTTAACTCTGTACAGAATAGTGGTGTCAATACACTATGTACAGTATAGTGGTGTCAGTACAGACTCTGTACAGAATAGTGGTGTCAGTACAGACTCTATGTACAGAACAGTGGTGTCAGTACAGACTCAGGTATAGAATAGTGGTGTTAATACAGACTCTATGTACAGAACAGTGGTGTCTAAACTGTATACAGAACAGTGGTGTCAATACAGACACCATGTACAGAATAGTGGTATCAGTACAGACTCTGTGTACAGTATAGTGGTGTCAGTACAGACTATGTACAGAATAGTGGTGTCAGTACAGACTCTATGTACAGAACAGTGGTGTCAGTGCAGACCATATGTACAGAACAGTGGTGTCAAAGCTGTGTACAGAACAGTGGTGTCAATACAGACACCATGTACAGAATAGTGGTGTCAATACAGACTCTATGTACAGAACAGTGGTGTCAGTACAGACTCTGGGTATAGAATAGTGGTGTCAATACAGACTCTTTGTACAGAACAGTGGTGTCAAAACTGTGTACAGAACAGTGGTGTCAATACAGACACCATGTAGAGAACAGTGGTGTCAATACAGACACCATGTACAGAATAGTGGTGTCAGTACATACTCTATGTACAGTATAGTGGTGTCAGTACAGACTATGTACAGAACAGTGGTGTCAGTACAGACTCTATGTACAGAACAGTGGTGTCAATACAGACTCTGTGTACAGAACAGTGGTGTCAAAACTGTGTACAGAACATTGGTGTCAATACAGACACCATGTAAAGAATAGTGGTGTCAGTACAGACTCTATGTACAGTATAGTAGTGTCAGTACAAACTATGTACAGAACAGTGGTGTTGGTACAGACTCTATGTACAGAACAGTGGTGTCAGTACAGACTCTAGGTACAGTATAGTGGTGTCAGTACAGACTGTATGTACAGAACAGTGGTGTCAGTACCAGCTTTATGTACAGAATAGTGGTGTCAGTACAGACTCTATGTACAGAACAGTGGTGTCAGTACAGACTCTGTGTACACAATAGTGGTGTCAGTACAGAATTTTTACAGAATAGTGGTGTCAGTACAGACACTGTACAGAATAGTGGTGTCAGTACAAACTCTATGTACAGAACAGTGGTGTCAGTACAGAAGAAACTTCTTTGAAGTGGGCATCATAACTTTTTATACAATGCAAAAGCATCATACCAGAAGTAACACCTGCAGAAGTTACTTGATGAAACTTTTATTCAATCTGAATCAGTTTGTTTTTACCCAAAGTCATGTAATCATGGAGAAAGACTCCCTTATGTTTTACTCACATCACCGATTTAAGGATTTCTCAAGTCAGCTGTTATTTGGTCAAAAAATAGCTTTGCAGAGGAAACAAACATATTCCAGCAGTGTGGAAATTCTAATCTTGTTCAAACAATAGCTAATTTTACTTGTTGCATTTGTGTAATATGAAGGCCTGTTCTGCATGTTTTTTTCTCTTTTCTTAACATAATTACATCATATTATCACAATGTGCCCTTTAACATTCACCATAACAGCAGTTCAAATTAAATGCAATGTACACACACACACACACACACACATATTTACAAATCAGCATGTGTTTATTTATTCATTAATTAATTAATTTATTTATTCATTCATTCATTTATGTTTTTACTGGCCTGAATAGACCAGGAAACACTCCCTTTCAGTGAAGACCAGTGGAGAAAAACTCTGGACAATATTATACATCAACACAAAAATGCACATTGGAGTTCAAAAACAATGCAATAGTACAAAAAGCTGGTTAAAGCTAATAATACAAATACAGGGATAAATGTTTTAGAAGCAAACATATATAAGGTATGCAGATAATACAATACTCTGAAGTAGACAAGCAGTAGCTTTAACAGCATTATAAAACTTTGGTTAAGTAATATTTACAGTGTCATATATGCAATATATACAACTTGGAGAGTCATCTAATAATTATTAGACAGTAGGATGTGGTATTAAAAGATGGAAGGAGCTAGATAGAGATGGTACCTGGGCTGTTGGAGACATGGTATAACCTGGCAATGAGAAACAGTGACAGAACTAATATTCTAGTAGGTGTGATCATAGTTTTTATATAAGTTATGGAACTTTTCTGAGTTGTCTAATGGAGACAGCTAAGTAATTCCAGAGATTGGATATGTGATTAGAGTGCACAGTGTCACCATGAGAGTTGTGGGAGTGTTGTCTGTGTCCAAGGATTTGTGTTTGGAGTGACTACATCTGGTGTATGTTTACATGTATCAAAACACATTAGGCTGATAGAGAATTTTCTCAGCTACTTTTAGCTGGATATATGTAAGGCAGCTGGGGAATTCCAAACAGTTTACTTTATTAATAGCAGTACAATGGTAGGACCGGTTGGGGAGATTTGCAGCAAATTTGAATATGTAGTTGTTGCATTTCTCTGTTATGGTTAAAATGGAGTGAAGACTGGTCAGAAGGGGAGCATATAGTAAGCTTGGCTTCTGGCAACTTGAAGCAGTAGATTTGCAGATGTGGTCTGTAACATGAATACACAAGCTCCAGATTTATTTTTAAATTACTGGGTTTTGAATATACCGCCTGAATGTCAAACTTTCTGCAGTCAGTTGAAGGTCCCTGTTAATATGATCCTAGTGCCTGGAACCATACCTCTCAACTGTCCAGATTTTTTTCAGAATGTTCAGATTTTTGCCTTTTGTTTTTGGTCTATCGCTCATAAAATTTGTGATTTTCTGGCAAATCATTGAGGATTGATGGCACTAAATAATGACAGACATTTGAGTTTCAGACATTATATCCTTCAGAAAATGCATGGTAATGCAATATCCTTCAGCATAACATCTTTCTAAGTTTATAAGAGCAATATTTAAAAAAAAAATGTCCCTATTTTTCAGCCTTTGTTCCCCCCATTATTTTTGGCTTTGTCCAGATTTCTTGTGCTTTCAGGTTAAGAGGTTTGCCTGGAGCAGATTAAACGGAGAAAGAACAAAACATTTCCAAACAGATTGAATAGTTTAGCAATTAACACACATTCTAACAGCAGATTACTTACCATCTTGTGCAGATATAGTCAGGAAATCTAAATATTAAAAGAAAAATAATATGCTTGTCAGTATATCTGGTAAATTTACTTGGTTCAAATAAATCAGAAAAAATAAATTTTAATATATGAAGAAATTGTTAGCATGCTGCTATGTTAAGTAATTAGCACTGCCAAATAATTACAAATGCAATTTAAATCACAAAATGGCACAATATATCTGTCCTAAAATATTGTTTGAGCTTACAATAACCTGCTTATAAATAAAGCTTTTACTATGATTGCTCAACCTATGTCTTGTTAAAGCTAAAACCATGTAAACACAACCAGCTGAAGTTTCATCTGGATGAAACATATGATAAAAGAATCATGCAGGGAAGCAAGCCCCTCCACCCAACCACATGTGGGGCACTTCAATGCTCCTTATTTACATTTAGTAACTCTGAACCCCCAAATCACATGTGGGGTACTTCATGGCTCCTTATTTACATTTAGTAACTCTGATCCCCCAAATCACATATGCCATACACCATAGATCCTATTTACATTTAGTAACTCTGAACCCCCCAAATCACATGTGGGGCACTTCATGGCTCCTTATTTACATTTAGTAACTCTGAACCCCCAAATCACATATGCCATACTTCATAGTTCCTATTTACATTTAGTAACTCTGAGGTTGCACAATCATAGGGAAGAGAGAACCCCCCCCCCAAAAAAAAAAGTGAACCACTGCTGATGCTGTAATAGAAACAGTTCTTGCAATGATTTTCTATGACAAAAGGAAATTTAACAAGTTGCTTCTCATCCATTCATGACCAGTGGCTGCATCTTCATCCATGTCACACTTGACCACTTGTAGCAAATCCATAATTAATACCGTGTACTTTTTACTAAGTAATACTTTCATGAACATTCATTGTATCTTGACATTAGATAAGTGTATAACACAAATCAGATTTTATAAAGCATTTTAAAAATAACCTTTTTAGTTATTAATTGAGTGATTTATTTGTCTTATTGATTTCTCTTATTTACTGATAAAGTCTTACTGGGCAAAGGCACCTTCTTTAGTTGAGACCCAGGGAGAAAAGCTCCACAATTTGTTGATACAAAAGAATATAAGTTGTGAAATAGAAGTACATACATTTAAAAGTATGAAAAATAGTTTCAAAACATCAAAGTTTACAAATATAGCATGATATAGGAAACAGAGTTTACAAACAGCAAAGGGTAATTCAACTATGTTACAAAACCCACATGATAACCTGTGCTAATAAGTCAAAGAAGACATTCAGAGCTATTCAACATGGCCGACAGGGATGGATTAACTAACGTGTTGAGTGATGTAAGAGTGAAACCGTATGGAAAGGACCATCAAGGAGTACTACCTCAAAAGAGGAACATAACAGTAAAGTAAAAGGTTTAAGTAGCACCAGGAGTGAGGGGAGAGGTAGGGGATTAAACAGGAGAAAGAGAGAAGGAGGTGATATGGGAGAGATGGGAGGGGGGTAGGCATTATGGTTAAGGTGTTTCCCTCACAGATACAAGGTACAGAGTTTGAATGTCACTTTGCGAAGCATGGTTCAGCTTAAAAAGCATGACCTTGGGTCATTAGCCTTGTAAACACATAAAAGCCCATAAAGAATGGAAAGGTGAGGAGAATGAAATAAAATGTCTTCCTGGCTTCACCTCATAATACCTGTAGATATTATTGGAGTGTATAGTCTCAATGAAGAATTGAGCATTACTATAATAAAATAGATACAATTAGTATGCATTTCTGATATTTTATCAAGGACCCATTTACATCTGCTTCCTGATATAACACTCATGCTAATGAAAATATGAAAAAGTAGCAGGAAGTTACATACCCTGACAAGAGGAAGAAACATTCTAGATCTGGTCCTCACCAACATGTCCAGCAGGTGCACTGCTGCAACTGTTGGACCCTCATTAGTTAAAACTGACCACAAATCAGTCACCTTCGAACTGACAATAACACAAGAACTCACAAAGGGTGAAATCAGACTAAAAAACTTCACCAAGGCAAACTATAACCTCCTATGGGAAAGTATAAATGCATTTTGAGCCCCACCTCAAGCTGGAAGTGGTAACTATGCCAAAGCTTACACTAAAGCCCTGTACAATCACTTGCATAAGTATATAAACTTGACTGTACCGGACAGAATCAAAACAAGAGCCCTAAGTAAAATCACACTGCTATGGTGGACTTCCAGCATCATCAAACTCTACAATAAATGCAAAAAAGTTGCTGTCCAAGAAAACAAGGACAAGGAGCCAACAATGGAAAAGCTCCCTCCTTAACCTTAACAGGCAAATAAGACAACTTGTCAAATCCTCCAAGAGCTTGACAGAAATGTAACAAGTACTGCCAAGGATAATGACAAGGCCTTTTACAGCTATCTATGTAACCTAAAGGGTAGAACCCAAGCATGTGCAGAACTGGTAGCCAATGGTATCACACACTCTAACCCCACAGAGATAGCAAACCTGCTAATGGATAGGCTTGGCAAACATTTCACTCCCTAATCCCCTGCTAACTTACAACAAACCCTCCACCAAACTTCCACCCCAACTTACATATCTGAAGAGCAGGTCCTCAAAGCCCTGTCCAAGGCAAAGAATATGGCCTCTATGGGACTGGATCACATCCCAGGCTGTCTTCTAAACAGGCTAAAACATGAATTAGAATCACCAATAAGTACCTATTCAATCATAGCCTAACCACAGGCTTTGCTCCTGTAGAATAGTGAACAGCTACAGTTATTCCCCTCCACAAAGGTGGCCTAGCAACAGACCCGAGGAGTTACAGACCCATAAACCTGACCAGCCTCATCTGTAAGGCCATGGAACATATCATTTTGGACCTCAAAAATAAAGACATAAACCCTGGATCCTACCCAATACAGCTTTGTGAAGGGCAGATCCTGCCTGTTAAATCTGGTGGATTTCTTTGAAAGTATAATCAAGGCCATTCATGAAGGCAAATCTGTGCACACAGCACAAAGCATACCTTAATTTGACAAAGACTTTTAACACAAACTCATTCAGGCATTACCAATAAACTTAGCAAACTGAATGTAAACCCCTTTGTTGTAAGATGGGTTGTCAGCTGGCTCATAAACCAGGCACACACTATCAAAGTGAGTGACACCATATCAACCAGCAGACCTGTTACAAGTGGAGTGCCACAGGGGTCAGTGCTGGGCCCCCTACTGTTTGGTATATATGGTTTACCTTTGAAAGGTTGAAAGTCACAAAACGCAATTGAGCGTAAGTACAATTTCAAGATAAATGTGTGAATAGATATTGTGCGATGTACAGGAATGTGAATGGACTCTTCAATTCGGCTTATTGGGTTTTGCATATATAAATGCGAGCTTATGTGTTGCCGCGATATTAGGAGGTGAATCTGTTACATGAAAGTACTCATTTCTAGCTTCCCTGAACTGTGTAGCATGAATTGTAAAGTGTTAGACAAGTAAAGGTTTGTAAAGCCGCAATGCAGGTAAGGGGTACAGAGAAAGTTAAAAAGATGATCTTAGTATGTAGTGTTTAAACCGTAACAGAATGGTATTTGTATACTTACAGGGTGATGAAGCAGGTAATGTGCAGTATAAGCCTGGAATACTCAATGCCATCTATGTCACAACCACAACACAGAAGGGGAGGAAGTTGTTAGTACTGGATTGGTACCAATACTATCAGGAAAAGGCTGTAAATATGGAGCAGTATTGGTGCTTGTTAGAGAAATATGTATTTGAATATATGTGAAGTGCTAGTTTAAAAGCAAAGTAGTATGTAATGCATTTTATTCTATTAATAATATGACAAAAAGAATGAATTCATATGTAATTGCAAGAAACTGCAGTGTGCCTTATTGCAAGTTGGCCTCTGACCCTGGCAGCTGCTAGCTCAGCAAGTTCTAATGTTTATGGTTTTCACAAGTGATTATCTGCTGGGTCAGGAAATTAAATATGTGAAATAATGAAAATCTTCTGCTCTTTCCTGCTGGGATGATTGGCCTTGTGTATGTTACTAGATAACACGCAGCTGTTGGAAAAGTGTTACAGGGGAACAAAGAGGTGTATTAGAAGACTGAATCTGCTATTGAATTCGAACCAGCCTGGAACCTTGGACAAGTAACTTTTACAGAAAGACAATATGTCTGACCAGGTGGTTAGCAAGGCCATATTGTTACCAGAGGAAAACTTTTTAAAATATATAGCATCAGCATTATTTTATGAATAGAATACTGTAAGTTAAAGTGATGTAGATGCCCTGTGACTGACCATGTCAGTAAGGTGGGCACAACTTGAATGTAAGTAACTATAAAAATTGTGTAGTTCCTGTTTCATGTCAGACAAAATTCTGTACTTGTACGTTTTTTGCCTCCTGGTGTACACTAGAAAACTTTTGAACCTGAACCTCCTGTGTATTGATCTTTTATTTTATTTAACAGTTTGGTCCTTCTTAGCTGGAAATCCCTCAGACAGCTACAGATCAGAGTCTACCGGTGGTCGAATACTGTGCAGGAGAAGTTACCGGAATGGTTCTTCTTGGGTGAAAAGACCTCCGACTGAATTGTCGTTTAAAGAGGCTGGCCACTTTCTGATCTGTGGCTGAAGAGCGGATCCTGGACGGCTCAGTACCAGAGGCTCAGGTAGGAAGATTTTTGCCTTTTTTCTGCTTTAGATCAGGGACTAGGTTACAGTAAATATTGTTGTCAAGATTTGTTATACAGATCAGGGACAAGAGGAATTACTGTATATTTGGTCATAGATCAGGGTAACAGAATAAGGTAGGCAGTTATTCTAGATAAACTGTGAAAGGAACTGAAATATTTGGTACCACGTGATAAGAAGGGTTATGTAACATTTTCTTTTAACATGGGAAATCAGTGCACTAAAACATTGCGAGATCAAAATATATGCAATCACAACGTCCTGATAATGTTAGGTATTATACTAAGTGGGTTAACAAATATGAATTTGACGGTAAATTAGATAAAACGTCACTGGTTAAACTTCTTAAGCAACTTAAATCCGATGCAGAAGTTCAGGCAAAAAAGCAACGCCAACTAGGCCATTCCTCGGGCACACAGGTGGATTGAGGAAGCAAACCGTAGGGAACAGAAGACTAAAAATTCAAAAGCATTATTTTTAGATAAAGAAGATAATAACATAGTAACAGCAACAGCTCCTCCCCCTCTGCCCCCTCCGTTACCTTTTTCAGGATATGAAGCGGGTGGACAGGCTGGTCCGCCTCCGCATTATCCTGAGGTCTCAGGGAGACCAAAACCATTTGTTAGAGATACTATTGAAACTAGGTCCCGAACACGTAAAATACATGGGGACGCAGAATCGTATCAAATAGAAAGAAACCTACAGGATGAGAATGAGGAAGAAATGAGTCCGCTTATAGAGGTCCCAAATCCTCAGGCAGGACAGGCAGGGCAGGACCCAACTCTCTTAGTATACAGGCCATGGACACTGGAGGATATCTGGAAAGCTACTGAGGGAATTCCCCATCGGAAAGTTAATTTTACGAAATTTTTAGAAGATTTGCAAGGCATGAGGTTGAGTTACCACTTGAATGGGGAAGAAGTAGAAAAAGTAGTAAGACAAATTATAGGTCCACATTGGCACATGGTTTGTGGCACCTGGAATCCTCATAATGCAGAGTTTAAATCACTCCCACATAGTGACACAGAACTAGACAATAGAGTGAAAGGTCTTACAGACCGAATCTCTGAGAAATGGAAACCTAGAGCAGACTGGACTTGCATTAACCAATGTATACAACAGGAAAATGAGAGTAGATGGGTACTATGCTAGATTATTGGAATGTTTTAATAACCATAGCGGTATGACTGTTCCTAAAAATCAAGTGAATGACTCCCCGAATGAACAACAATTGAAAAATGCATTTTTATCAGTAGCTTCATTATGAAGCATATGATAGACCATCGAACGAGTAGGCTACAAGCCTTACTTGAATATGCTAGGCATGCTGAAAGACATTTTAATAGCAAGAAGAAAAAGAAGGCGCAAGTCTTCACTGCTAAAGACGGAGCTGAAGTTTTTGTGTTACAGTCAGGCAAAAAGGGAAAGAAAAATGCCCAGGGAAATAAACAGTCTGACAAGTGGTCAGAAGATTTTGAAGAAAGGAAAAAGAGAGGTGAATGTTTTAAGTGTGGAAAGAAGGGACATCTAGTGAGGGATTGTAAACAGAATAAGAAGGTAATCACAGAAGACAAGGGAGATGAGGACTGACTATATGATAGTGAAGATACATCATGCGAAAGTCAAAAATCATCGGGAGAAGTCAATAAACAGAGGACAAATGTAAATGTAATAGAAGGAATAGAGGAAGTGCAAGTAGATATGGAGGATGAAGAAAGTGAAATTTTGGATTTAGCATTATTGAGCCTAGAGCTCTACCTAGCAGACACGAACCCGGAAGTTACACTTTTGGTGGAGGGAAGGGAAGTCAAATTCCTGTGTGACTCAGGAGCATCACGGACCCTGATACACCCCTCCAAGTTAACGGAACATTCTGAATCACCTGATTATATATTAGTGAAAGCTGCAAATAGACAGCTATACCAGGAACTGCATTCCCATGATATAGCAATAACTGACCATGTTTCAGGTATGACTCAAAGAAGTAAGATTGTTGTTTCTGCAATGTGTCCAGTGAACCTATTGGGTAGAGAACTTATGAAGATATTTGGCATAGCAGTAGTTCCAACTATGCAGGGTATGGAGGCACAGAGGCAGATGGATACTTTCGTGGTGTGATCGGAGGGTGAAACTTTTTATTGGTACAGCCAGGACCTAGTTACGACTGGTCCAGGGGCAGTAACCGAGGAACTGATGAACGTAGCCATCAGTAAAGCCCCCTCCCTTGACACTGATCGACAGCATTTGTTACACTGTACTCTATACTACTGTAATACGCCAGGACCTGATAGAGAATATGAGCAAGAATTGTTCAAAAATTGTGCAACTAGATTAGTATTACGTAATCTGTATTGGGATACTAAGGGAAACAGTGTGGTTAGCTGTTCATTACCTCAAGAATTCCTTGCATTATATAGATCAAATCGATTGCCACATGTCAGCTTAACAAAGAACAAAAGCATAAAATGGGCAGACTTAGGAGAGAAGGTAACAAGATGGGAAATACAGACCGACTTAGAATTGTCAGAACAGGGGATACAGAAACAAAAGTTAAATTGGTTACTGTACACTTGCAATCTAGCGAGGACAGCTGATTAGCATTTTTATTAGAAGAAGAAGAAGAGAAAGCCTTATGTGAGATACCAATGACTCTTTGGTCAACAGGTAAGTCAGACGTAGGACTTATTCGAACAGCAGGACCGGTTACAATTACACCGAAGTCAGCATTTAGGCCAGAGAAAAGACAATGCCCCTTGAGGAAAGATGCAGAAATGGGAATCAAGCCTTTAATAGCAGCATTACTCAGGGAAGGAGTACTGGTAGAATCTCCTGATTCACCATGTAATACACCCCTATTTCCTGTTAAAAAAGCAAACGGGGAATGGTGGATGGTTCAAGATTTACAAGCTGTAAACAATACAGTGATACCCAGAGCACCCACGGTGCCAGATCCACATACTTTGTTAAATGACTTGAAGTCCCAACAGAAATATTTCTCTGTGGTAGATATCAGTAATGCTTTCTTTTCAATACCTATACATCCTGATAGTCAGTACTGGTTTGCATTTACATTTCAGGGTAAACGGTATACCTATACTCAACTACAACAGGGATATTGTGACAGCCCAACAATATTTGCACAAGAAATGGCTAGCTACCTGGCAGGGTTTACCCCACCAGGAGGTAGTCAAATTCTACTTTACGTAGATGACATTTTGCTAGCAGCCCCCACCCAGCAGCAATGCAGAAAAGATACAGTAGCGTTGTTGAAATTCTTAGCAACACAGGGACACAAAGTGAACAAAAATAAATTACAACTCTGGAAAAAGCAAGTTAGATACCTAGGATATGTAATATCCAATGAAGGTAGGATATTAGACGAAGATAGAAAGACAGCAATTTTACAAGCACCCAAACCAGCAACCAAGAAGGAAATGATGTCCTTCTTGGGAACAACTAATTTTTGTCGGAGTTGGATACCAAACTATCCTTTGGAATCTGCTCCACTGACTGATTTGATATACAAAACACCAATGGCAGCACAAGATTTATTACAATGGACACCCGAAGCAGAAATGGCTTTCTACAGGATGAAGCAGTTGATAGCTTCTTCATTAGTTTTAGGACTCCCAAATTATCATAAATGGTTCTTTCAGACCGTAGATTGTAAGCAAGGAAATATGATGTCAGTACTGACGCAACAACATGGGGATAAGCAATGCCCCATAGCCTATTATTCATCACAGTTAGACTCAGTGGCACGATCTTTGCCTCACTGTTTACAAGCAGTGGTTGCAGCTGCAATGGCAGTACAGGCCTCGGCCTCAGTGGTATTGTTCCACCCTCTCACATTGAGAGTGCCTCATGCAGTCGCAATAATTTTACTGCAAGAAAAAGTAGCATATCTCTCTCCTGCTAGACATCTTTCATGTATGACTATACTGCTGAGTCAACCTTATATGACAATTGAATGATGTACGACATTAAACGCATCAACATTACTCCCAACTCCTGCGGATGGCACACCGCACAGCTGCCTGGAGGAAATTGAACAGTTAACCTTGCCTAGACAAGATCTCACGGATATGCCCTTGGATGATGCCGAGGTGACATATTACGTGGACGGCTCATGCAGAAGGGGCCCTACAGGGAAGAATCTAGTGAGGTATGCAGTAGTTACAGACACTGAAATTTTAGAAGCCCAACCCTTACCACCTAACCTGTCTGCACAAGCAGCAGAATTGATAGCTTTAACATGAGCATGTACTTTAGCAAAAGACAAATGTGTAAACATATATACTGACAGTCAGTATGCTTTCTCTACAGTACATGTATTTGCACAACAATGGAAAAATAGGGGAATGATAACATCTAGTGGAAAACCAATTAATCATGCGCAATTTATTTTGGAATTATTAGAATCTATCCAGTTACCTACTAAAGTAGCTATTTGCAAATGTGTAGCTCATACAAAACAACAGGATAGGATTTCGAAAGGAAATGTGAGAGCTGATGCAGCTGCAAAGCAAGCGGCCTCAGACTCAGAAACTTTACTTTTGAATGAGGAATTACAACCCTCTGAGATTTTAGATTTAGAAATGTTGAAAACAATGCAGATGCATACTACAAAAGCAGAAAAACAAAAATGGGAAAAACAAGGTGCAATTCGCGAAAATGGACTTTACATCTCCAAAGAGAAAAAAACAATATTGCCGTCTAATTTATTTAGATATGCATCTTTGTTGAACCATGGGCAGAACCATGTCTCAACAGGGGGGATGGTACAGTTAGTAAACCGAATATTCCAAACATACGGATTCACAAATTATACAAAAAAATTTGTGCAGCTTGTCATACTTGTAACAAGCACCATGCACAAGGGGCACTTAAACCTAAACAAGGAAGTTTTCCTGTACCACCGTATCCGTTCCATACTATCTGTATGGACTTCATAGAATTGAACAAATGCGAAGGGAAAAAATATTGCCTAGTCATTGTAGATATGTTTTCTAAATGGGTAGAAGCTTTTCCAACCAAAATCCGGATGCAGCAACAGTGGCGAAAGCCCTGGTAAAGGAAGTAATCCGTAGGTTTGGCATACCGGAAAGGATTTATAGTGATAATGGCACACATTTTGTTAACCAGACAATCCAGCAACTTGGAAGATTTTTCAGAATCTCCCTGAAAAATCATTGTGCCTACCACCTACAGTCTGCAGGACTGGTGGAAAGTTACAATGGAATCCTTAAGAACAAGCTTAGAAAGTTAGTTAGTGAGACCCAGAAGAATTGGATATACTGTTTGCCTTTAGTGCTGCTGAGTATGAGAATGGTTCCAAATATGAAGGGTTTGACTCCCTTTGAAATGTTTTTTGGGAGAGCATATTATGTGCCTCAGTGTCAAGCTTTCATGCCTGCAGAGCAAGAGGCTGACAGTTCATTAGCTTGTTATATGAGGAAACTGTTAACAAATAAATCTGTTTTGCAGTTTAACTCTTTTTCAGATAAAGGACAGACCAGACCGGTGGAAGCAGTTTTGGCTCCAGGAACTTGGGTGTGGCTAAAAGTGATGAAGAGGAAGAATTGGGCGAGTCCAAAGTGGGAAGGGCCATACCAGGTACTGTTGGCAACACCTACTGCAGTCAGAGTGGCTGAGAGGATGTCCTGGGTCCATTTGACGCACTGCAAACCGGTAAAGAACTTTCAACTTGATAAAAACTTTGTGACTGATATACAACAAGGGCAAAATGGCCAAGAGTAAGGCAAATAGAAATACAGATCAACCCCAGAGATGTTGCATAATTATTTTGTTGAGTGTGCATTTATTAACTATAATTGTGACAATTTTCTTCTTGTTGTGGTTTCTCCTGCATTCAACCACACAAGTAAAAGTGGGAAGATGTGACAAATCATCTATAGACTGGCATTCAAATTTTAACACATACCTAGCCATGAAGCAAGTATATGCAGAGACTATGAACATTTCAAATTGCTGGGTTTGTACAGCTATACCAACAGCATATGGGGGACTGCTAATGTCCGCTGTCCCTCTGGGGATAAATGAGACTTGGGAAAATTTGCTTTTTGACACAGGGATTGTGAGATCACAGGACAAAATAGCTTTGTTTTTGCCTGTCACACAAAAGGGAATTGTATGTTTTTATAAAAATGACACTTTCCAAGTAGGGTGGAGCAACTGTAACATAACCATTTCTTATAAATGCTACATTGAAGTTAAAAATGGGGGCACTATCTGTAATACCAACTATGATTCATATCTGAGTTCAATGAAAACAACATTGGATGAAATACGACAAAATCCTGTTTTAATTAAACAGTTATCTATCATAGATAAGAAAATGTTTCATGCAGGGCTGGCACGTATTAGTACTAAAGTAGAAAATTGTTATTTTATTTGTGGGAAGAAAGTATACAAATGGCTACCTGAGAATTGGTCCGGCAGTTGTTTTTTGGGTTATCTGGTTCCGGCCATAAGACATACTGCAGAATTACCTTTGGGTAAGATACAAAATGTGAGAGAAGTAGCCCGAAAACCTAAAGGTCCAGTCGAGAAACTTGTAAATCCAGTAGAACGGATCGAAGCTGGCTGGAAAGACCATAACACCGTAAAGGACAAAAACAAATTGACTCATATGGACTTGAGTGACAGTGTTATATCTTGGGCAGGAATATTCCCAGCATATGGAGCAGTCAAATCAATCTGGGAGTTGAGGAAACTGTCGAAACTTCTCGAAGTAATGAGTAATGCAGCTTTCTCTGCACTAGAACTGGTGACTGATGCAATGAGAACTGTTGTGCTACAAAATCGAATGGCTCTTGACTTCACCCTAGCGGCGAGGGGTGGTATGTGCACGCTTATCAAAGAAGAATGCTGTGCGTTTATTCCGGATAACAGGCACAAAATTAATAACCACTTGGAGGTAAATCAGCAGGTATCAGCCATGACTGAACCAGGCCCAAACTCACTGACGGACTCTTTCCAGAATCTGTTTGGGGGATGGGGTTCCATCCTAATGAACATTATGATTGCTATTTGTGTGGGTTTACTCCTATTAGTAGCATGTGTTTGTTGTGGAATTCCCTGCATAAAAAGACTAATCAAAGATTTTCTTGATGTATCTGTTACTGAAACTTTGTACCAAGATATTGAGATTGAAAAATTAATCTCGGATGAAACTCTTTCTGAAGTATAGATCAAATGACTCACCTAGCTGAAAATCCTTAATGGAAGAGGTTAGGAGACGAAATGACATTGTGCATACTTCAAAATAGAATAAAAAGTATTAATAGGAGGGAAAATGTTAGAGAAATATGTATTTGAATATATGTGAAGTGCTAGTTTAAAAGCAAAGTAGTATGTAATGCATTTTATTCTATTAATAATATGACAAAAAGAATGAATTCATATGTAATTGCAAGAAACTGCAGTGTGCCTTATTGCAAGCTGGCCTCTGACCCTGGCAGCTGCTAGCTCAGCAAGTTCTAATGTTTATGCTTTTCACAAGTGATTATCTGCTGGGTCAGGAAATTAAATGTGTGAAATAATGAAAATCTTCTGCTCTTTCCTGCTGGGATGATTGGCCTTGTATATGTTACTAGATAACACGCAGCTGTTGGGAAAGTGTTACAGGGGAACAAAGAGGTGTATTAGAAGACTGAATCTGCTATTGTATTCAAACCAGCCTGGAACCTTGGAGAAGTAACTTTTACAGAAAGACATTATGTCTGACCAGGTGGTTAGCAAGGCCGTATTGTTACCAGAGGAAAACTTTTTAAAATATATAGCATCAGCATTATTTTATGAATAGAATACTGTAAGCTAAAGTGATGTAGATGCCCTGTGACTGACCACGTCAGTAAGGTGGGCACAACTTGAATGTAAGTAACTATAAAAATTGTGTAGTTCCTGTATGAGACATGAAGTCAGACAAAATCCTGTACTTGTACGTTTTTTGCCTCCTGGTGTACACTAGTAAACTTTTGAACCTGAACCTCCTGTGTATTGATCTTTTATTTTATTTAACAGTGCTGCATAAGGAAAAATAAGAAGTGTAAAGGCAGGTGTGTCACTGAAGTGGAGTGAGATGGTTATAAATTATTGGAGTACAGAGCATTGTCATGCTCCCGATGTCCTTAAAACAGAGGTATACAGAGTACGTGACCAGTTGAAAAGACGGGCAGAACACTCTATGGAGGACCCCTGTAAGGTGGTCTCTGAAGTACTAGCCACTACATCCTCTGATATAATACATGAACTACACAACAATACTGCCTTAAAGCAAAGTATCACACATAGACATAGATATAACAAGAAAGCAGCCACCTTTAAAGCCATGTGGTCATTGAGGGATTTGAGCCCTGACATGCTACCCATTAAATCAAGTGCCTTTATAGTACATCACAGCAGCAGTGATAATGATAGTTCTGTTCATGTTGTTGTGGTAACTACTGTGGATAACCTGAGAATGCTCTGTAACTCCGAGTACATTATGGCAGATGGCACTTTTCCAATCAGCACCTCTGAATGTCGTCAGGTCTATAGTATACATTGTGCTTTGGATAATGCAAATTGTAGGAAAGTCATTCCAGTGGTGTATGTCATTTTGCCTAACAAGTCTGAACAGTGCTATGACATGTTCTGGAGTATCGTGTTGGAGTTATGTGTACAGCATGATTTGAGATTAATGCCTAACATGGTTCTTACTGATTTCAAAAGAGCACCGTTAAATTGTATAAAGAGGCATCTAAGTGGGTCTGCTGCAAAGGGCTGCTGATTTCACTTCTGCCAGATAGTCTGGCATCAACTTCAAAAGTTACATTTGGCCTCTGCATTTGGTAGCGATGTGTCATTTGCTATGCTTTGCAAGGAAATCCCAGCACTGGCATTTGTGTCTCCGGAGGATGTTGCATGCACATTTGCGGAGATTGAAGCAGATATGCCAGAGAATGGCCACTTTGTACCTTCTTCAAGGAAAACTATAACCTGGGTAGACCACGTAGATATGGTATGTGGGGTACAACCTCAGAAAGGTTGCCTCCCACATTTGAAATTCCCTTCTGGAATCAATATGATACGTGTACAATGGGCTATCCTCGTAGCCAAAATGCCATAGAGGGATGGCATAAGAGGCGACGCAGTTTGATGGGGAAAAAGCAGTTATATTTGTTAGATGTGTTGCATGCCATCCAGTTGGAGCAAAATCATGTGGATGATATGCGTATTAGGCATGAATTGTGTACCATTGTCACCTAAAAGGAAAAGGCTAATGGATAAGGAAGCTTCCTTTGAAAGGCTTCTCTGCATCAGGGCTGAATTTACTGCACGAGGCTTTGTGAAATTAGTTGCTAAGCACTGTTCATTTTGAAACATGGCGGACTAATTCAATGTATTAGGAAGATGTTTGACTGGAGCATACACAGCTATGGTGCTTTTATGGATTTGGAATGTTTATGTTTCTAGATGTGATTGCACTTTGAAAACGGACTGTAAGCTGTGTATATGAAGGACATGCAGCGTGATGTTTGCAGAACCAATTACTGTCCTGCACATTTCTTTACTTTGCAAGTGGTTGGTGTTTGGGTCTGTTGTGTACCTCTGTATGCACAGGATTTATGATATATACTCACAGGTTCGAATAAAGTCGAAAATGGATTTCCACTACATGTAATTTGACATTTTGTGAATCGGTGTTGCGATTTTTCATTGTAACTGGTCACTTATATGACTGTTCATTTTTTTTTCAACCTTTCAAAGGTAAACTGGTATATACTTCTCAGAAGTTCATGTTAAAACTAAAGGGTTGTGGCTGACAAAATCTGCAGATGACTGGAAACTAGGTGCAATCATTGAATCCCAAAATGATGTCAGTATACTCCAGGATGGTCTCACACAGACCAACGACTGGTGCATTAGTCATGGTCTAAAACTGAATGTAAAGAAATGCATCATCATTGTCTTCAGCACAAACAATGTCAATTCACACTATCAAATCAATAACAATACACAGTTTGGCTTTGTTAATTCTAGATCATGCTTATTAAACCTGGTAGACTTCTTTGAGAATGTCACCAAAGCCATGGATGAAGGTAAGAAGGTGCATACCGCCTACCTGGAGCTAGCCAAACCTTTTGACACAATCCCCCACTCAGATATCATTGAAAAACTCTCCCAGGTATGTATTAGCCCTTACATCACTAGATGGGCAACTAATTAGCTCACCAACAGAACACATACTGTCAAAGTTGGTGACTCCACCTCTACCAGTAGACCCATCACCAGTGGTGTACTGCAAGGGGAAGTCCAGGCTAAAGTAGATGGCCTTTGGCTTACTAAATTTGCTAATGATTGTAAACTAGGATCAATCGTTAAGTCCTCCAACAATGTTAACATATTACAGGAGGGGCTAACACAAACAAATGAATGGTGCCAAAGTCACAGTTTAAAACTAAATGCAAAAAAGAACACTATTATCCCATTTGGTAAAGCAGAATTCCCCACTAATTACAATATTGCAAAAATGAGTAACACAATCCAAACTATAAAACACAAAGAAGCACACACCGGATACCCCGACCACTTTAATGGAATGTGAATTGCAATATTGACAGCACCCCTCTATGTTCAAATCCAGTGGTGTGAGATCTGGAAACACAAGTTGATAGCAATCTGAACTTTGACCACCAGGTTTCCATGGTGGTAAAGAAAGCCTTTTACATTGTGCATCTTATAATTAAAGACATTGTATCCAGGTCTAAGGATGTTATAACCCCACTTTACTTGACCCTAATCAGACCATTAATAGAGTACACTGGTCCCTTCTGCATGTATCTAACCAGACACCTGTAGCAACTGGAGAGACCACAGAGGTTTTGTACTAAGAAGATACAGGGCTTCCATACCATGACCTACATGGATAGACTGAAAGGCTTGTCCCTGTACTCTGTATCATATAGGTTACTGAGAGGCAGCTTGTGACTGGCCTGTATCATATAGGTTACTGAGAGGCAGCTTGTGACTGGCCTACAGGGAAGTCTCCAACCCCAACCTAATGGAGATGCTGCACATCCACAAATCAAATTGCACTAGAGTAACTCACTCTGGGGATGTCAGCCTTGCTAGTGACATTAACAGAACATGTGGAGAGGCAGGTATGTCTCCCACAGATTGCTACTGCTCTGGAATAAACTTCCAGTTTATATGAAGCAGAGCTCTTCAATGACCCTATTCAAGAGCAATCGGGACAAATGGATGGGTGACTGCAAATTCACCATGGGGATGGCACTCATGTCTCTCATGGACAGGGGTAGTTAATGCTGATCTGTAAAGTACATCCATTTAACCAACGACAAATGGGGCAACCTGGGACTAACATGGTTAAGTTATAAAGGCTGTAGGGCTGCTAGCCTAGTAATCTCCTATGAATCTATGAACCTATAGTGCTAGATCTGTGTTGTCTTCTTCCATCATGCTCAATGTATGGGTTATCAGACCTGATTGCATTCAACCTTGGCACTTTTCTTCAAGTTCTTGGATCAAGAGTTTAGGCTCCTCTCCTACCCATAATTCCCTTTTGTTTGTAGTATACCTCAGATTAAATATGCCCCCTTGTACCTGAACCTTTATCTAATAGGCACAAAGAAGTTTGAACAGCCTTTCAATTTTGAGAAGGGTGAGGTGTCAGCTAAAGGCTGAGAAGACGACAAGGCTCTGGACATGTCCTTAAGAGGCTGTGGATGACAGTTTAAGTAAGAGGACAGAAGGAGGGTGGTTAAGCCACATGTAAGAAGACAACACAGATTGGGCATAATGACAAGTACATTAATTTGGTGTCAGATGTTGTCTTTTCAGTCCAGTTCAACATATGGGACAGATTCCCCAGTTACTAACACTCCAGGGTGGTCTCATGGAATGATATACCAAACAATGGTGGAGATAAAGAATTCACGGGACCTAGAGCTGATGTCCAGCTTATAGTGAGATACAGAGGTATGAATGGTATCCAGGTATCTGCAGCACAAATATCATCTAAGGGAAATCCTGCTCGTTTTAGCTGAGTTACAAGGTGGTGAGCATTGTGCATCTACCCTGTGCTGATCTCAAAGCTGCTGAGAGAATCTACAAAAGTAAGTGCCACTTTTCAATTTATTCTGACTTATACTGCACTTGTATTTGATTAACTGTGCTGTTTTATTACCTTGCATTACATCTGCACTGTATTTTTTCACTGTTTAACTGTTAAACTGTTTAATTAAATGTGTGTGAACTGTTCTGCTGTTATATTTAAGTGTGTCTGTTCTCCTGTGCTAAATTGACCTAAACAGAGTTTAAATATCTTTAGCATTATCTGGCTACAGGTTTTGCTGTATCCAGATCTGTTTGTGTGATTCCTGTGTTTCCTGCTACACCATCTTGTGTTGGCCAGGGCCTACCTGCACTTAGTGAGAATAAGTGAACTGGTTGGAACTGGTCTGGCATAGGGTGTTTAGCTAAGAGCTCAGGGACAAGGGTTGATTGGTTAATTCCAGTGTTTCTGTTTTACTTTAGTTTTTGTGGTATTTAAACCCTGCGTTTGCATGGGTTTGTGCTTGTTTGCATGTCATGCACTGCTGCTGCACTGTTTTAACCCTTTGTGAGCTGCATTTTCTCCCTTACCAGCACTCCTGAGTAACTGAGGCCCTCTCTTGCAGCTACTGTACTGATTTTTCCACCCTCACTCACACCTCTAGGTGCTCTCCTCAGATAGAAACCACTCTACTATCCCTGACATTTCTTTCACAGATTCTGACAAACATTGGTAGACAATTTCCTTTGGTTTATCCTGCTAGTCTGATTAATATGGGCATCCTGAGACAGTGTAGCAAGTGCCTCATGTACATGAACAACCCTCTAGTACTACTACCTAGGAACATAATATGTGAGAGATGCAATTACATTAAGAACCTAGAATCATTGCTGTCTCAATCACAAGCCAGTACATCTAGCACTGAGAAGGTTGTCTGCACAAACACTACAAACACCACACCTCTAACACCACCCACACCTGTAAAACACACTACCACATATGTGGACATTCTCAACAAAAACATACCTAAACAAAACAGACCTCCGAGACAAAAACACAGATGCACATCACAGCCCACAGCACCAAGAACCACACATAGTACACATCCCTGTGTCTCACAGACTCTAAGGCCCAGCCACAAACCCACCATACTAGTCATAGGGGACTTTATTTAGAAACATGCCCAGCCACAAACCAACATACTAGTCATAGGAGACTTTATTGAGAAACACACAGATGCACTCCTTACCAGGCTAGTGATGGAGAAAGTCACGTTAAGTTGCATGTCAGGTGCTAGAATCTGCACTCACTCAAGTCTCTCAACAAGAGGTACTGTTTTGACTCTGTCATAGTCCATGTTGGTGTGAATGACTTGAGACCTACCTCTGTGGACTATATGAAGAGAGACATGACTGAGCTCTCTGAATATGCGTTCCAGGCTGTAATTCCCTAGGCTTAAGCAGCATCCTACCATCCCCCAGAATGATGCCTCAATACAAACAAAAAAATATTGACTTTAACAACTGGCTTAGTTTCTGGTGTCATTCCAAGGGGATCCAGTACATGGCAGCCTGGGAGGACATGATTGATAGACCATGATGGTTTGCCAGAGGTGGCCTTCATCTGTCTCCCCTGGGCTTCAGGCTTCTGGCAAAATCTCTTGCCTCCCCCATAGTGCCTTTTTAGGCAAAGTCATGAGGGCAAAATTACCAACATGAAAAATTCTTCTAAATGAAATTTAAAGGTCATGCTGCTAAATGCCAGGAGTCTTAACATGAAACTGTACTCATTGCAAGCATTTCTCACCCTGGAAGATGCTGACATTTGTGCAGTTACTGAAACCTGGTTCAAAGCTGTGGAGAGCACCCAAGCCTTACCAGGTTACTCATTCTACCATACTTTCAGACCCCAAATGGAGGGTTACAAAGCCAAAGGAGGTGGAGTTTCAATATTTATCAAAGACATACACATCTCCAGACTGGTAAAACAGTATGATGTACAGGAGACACTCCAAGTGCAATTAACTATTGACAAAACACCTACTCAAATCATAACTAGCTAGAGACCCCCAACCATGACTCAGGATTCCCACTCCACCTATCTGGACTTACATGAATCTATCAAGATTCACCCCTCTACCCTGACTTTAACTATGAAACTGTAGAGTGTAAGACCTGTTCTAGTCCAAACATGAATGCCCAGAGATTTCTTGACTTTTCGTCAATGCCAGTGTATTGGATCAGCTGGTTGACACCCTCACGAGAGGTGAAAATATCCTGGACCTGGTACTAGCCAACATGAGTAGCCACTGTAGCACCCTTTCAGTGTCATCCTCATTGGTAAGATCCAACCATTAAGCGATCACTTTCAAAGTCACCATCTCCCCTGACCCCTGTCCAATTGCCAGTGTCAAACAAAAAAAAATTCTCCAAAGCTGACTACAACCTTCTGAGAGCAGGTTTAAGCAGCTTCACAGCCACTTTCCTTTCAGCTAGAACAAGCCTTAATGTCTAGGTCTACACCAAAAAACTGAATGAGCACCTACATAGCTGCATGAACTCAGTAATACCTGACAGGACCAAATCATCTTTCTCAAGGAAGAGTAAACCTGTCTGGTGGACAGCAGCAATAAAAAACTCTATAATAAGAGGAAAAAAGTGCTGACCAGGACCAAGAAGGAGCAGGTGCCAAGCTGGAAGCAAGCCCTCCTTTGTCTGAACAAGCAGATAAATTCACTGGTGAAATCATTTAAAGTTAACTTTGATTCCAAATTGGCCAAATCCACTAAGGACAATCACAAGGCCTTCTCACATATAGGTTCATAGGTTCATACTAGGCTATCTGCCCTAGGGCATTTATAAGCCTAGCCAGAATGTGTTTGGCTTTCGCCACCCATTTTAAATTTATTTTGCTATGCCCTTTTTTGAGGTTAGTATACTGTGCCTCTGTCTAACAGTGACACAGAAGTGATACCTGGGTTAAACCTACGATCTCCCATCCACTCATCAAGATTCCTCTTGAAGAGAGTCAATGAGGGACTCTGCCTAACCTGGACTGGGATTCTATTCCAGAGTGAAGGGAGCCTCTGGGTTATGAATCTGTCCCTCCAGCATGTCCTATTTATTTCAGTGCTGAGGTTCAAGTCTCGAGTGCGTAGCTCGATGGGATTTGGATTTTCTGAGGTGCAGCATGTCCATTAATTCCGGGTTGGACATGGCTTTATACATCAGGCACAGATCGCCTCTGAACAGGTAGTATGCCACTGAGTAGAGCTGGAGTTTCTTTAACCGGGCAGCATATGGCATCTGTTTGAGCCCTTTGATCCTCTTGGTGAGGTACTTTTGGGGTCTTTCCAGTTGCTGCAGGTGTCTGGTAAGGTACATCCCAAAAGGGGCATTGTACTCAATTATGGGCCTGATGAGGGATGAGTAAAGAGGCGATGACCTCCCTGATCTAGATGTGAATCCCTTCATGATTAGGTGGGCTATATAAAAGGTTTATCTAACCACTTTGGCCACGTGGTTGTCAAATGAGAGATTGCTATCAACTTAGGTCCCCAGGTCCCTAATTACTTCTTCTGTACTTAATGGATTACCACCTATGTGGTAATTTGTGGCACTGTTTTTGCCAAAGGGATGACTATACACTTTTTGGCATTTAGCTTGAGGCCATGGCTCTGGCACCAGTTGTCTGTTTCTATGAGGCCCTTTTGGAGGATGCTTGTGTCGGCTGGAGAGTCGATTATGGCGCCCAGTTTGCAGTCATCTGTGAACTTGGTCAGCCACAGTCCTTCCGTGTTGGCCTGTACCTCCGAGAAATATATGCCGAACAAGAGAGGTCCCTGGACTGAGCATATTGGGACACCACTTGTAACTGGTTTGGAGTCTGACATGGCTCCAGCAATTCTAAACATGTGGGTTCTGTCCTTGAGCCAGTTTGCAATCCATCTAGTGACATAGGGGTTAATATTTAAGCTGGTGAGCTTATCTATAATGCCCGAGTGGGGTATTGTATATAAGGCTTTTGCGAGGTCCAGGTAGGCTGTGTGGACCACCTTCCCCTCATCAATGGCCTTGGTGACTGTTTCAAAGAAATCAACCAGGTTTAAGAGGCAGGATCTGCCCTTAACAAAGCCGAACTGGGTAGGATCCAGTGTCTGTAGGTCCCCAATATCTTTATTTATGAGGTCCATGATGATCCTTTCCATAGCTTTGCAGACCAAGCTAGTCAGGCTTATGGGACGATAGTTTCCAGGATCCGTTGAGGCACCACCTTTATGGACAGGGACCACTGTTGCTGTACGCCACTCTTTGGGCACATAACCTGTAGTAAGGCTGAGATTGAACAGTAGTTTTATGTTTGGGTTTAGCTCTTCTTGGAGTTCATGTAGGACGCAGCCTTGCTTTGGAGAGGGCGGCTCTTACCTGAGCATCTGAGATGTCAGGGGGGGCAGCACTCTGCTGGGATAGATATTTGCCCTTTTGGTGGGGAGGGAGTTGCTGAACCTGTTAGCTAGGATGTTGGCAATGTCTGTGGGTTCAGTGTATTTTTTTGTCATTTTGGACTAATTCTGAGCATATCTGGGAATTACCACCCAGGTTCCTAACACAACTAAAGAAAGCCTTGTGATTATCCTTAGTGTCCTGTGCAATTTTTCTCTCAAAGCTGGCCTTAGACAATTTTATGAGTGCCCGTAGTTTTTCGCTAATACTGATCAGTGATGCCTTCCCTTTTTGGGATTTTGCTCTATCATTTAGTAGCTTCCTCTTTCTATTGTATAGTTTGTTTATGGCTGGGGTCCACCAGACAGGACGTCTGCCTTTGGAGGATTGGGTCTTGGTTTTATTTGGGATCGCATGATCCATGCATTCCTGAAGGTGTTCATAGAATGCATTTATAAAGGATTCTGCGGTCTGGGCCATATTTTCCACAGGCCCGGGGGCTTTTGAGGAGTGTGAAATTTGCTTTAGAGAAGTTTTTCACTGTGGTTTTCTGGGCAGGGGTTGGGGTCGGGATGTGAATATCCAGTGAGATTAGTTTATGGTCTGATCTTACCAATGAGGGATACACTTCTGGTCTGGAGCATAGAGTCCCAATGTTGGTGATGATCAGGTCCAGTATGTTTTCCCCTCTTGTGGGAGTGGTAACAAGTTGTTCCATAGCATTTGAGTTTATAAATTCTAGGAACCTTTGGGCTAGGGTGTTGGAGCTATAGTAATGCTCCCAGTCTATGTTTGGGTAGTTGAAGTTGCCCAATATAATGGTGTTTGGAGAGACCTTCATATTTTCCAGTGTTCTCAGAAAGGCCGAATGGGGTTCCTGGGTTTGGGAGGGTGGTCTGTAACAGGCTATAAACTGGAAGGCAGTTTTGCCCACTGTTAGTTGCACATGGATAGTCTCTGATGCTTCGTGCTTTGCCACCAACCTGGTGGTGTGGGTATCTTTGATGAATATCGATACTCCCCCTCCGTTTGTGGTTCGGTCCAAGTTTTGGGGCCGAAAAGAATGGTATGAGGTATAACCTGGTAGTGCTGGGGTGCTCTCAGGAGCCCTGAACCAGGTTTCTGTTACTGCACAGATATCGATGTTCTCCATGCTAAGGAGAGTTTCGAGTGTGTCCGTCTTGAGGTTTAGACTTCTGGCGTTGAGTAGCATTACTCTTAGTTTCTTATCCCTTGTGATACCTATGGATATATGTGCACAATCTGAAACGCAACAGCCAAATCTGCTCTGAACTGGTGGTCAAGAACAGTAGGTATCAACCCATATGTTACCAGATGGGTAGCTAACTGGGCCACTGATAGAATCCACTCAGTCAAAATAAGGGAAGCCACCTCTAGTAGTAGACTGTAATAATCATCATAACCCATATAAACCCAAATACATAAACACACAAAAACATACTCGGAGGCTCTAAATAAAAATCTGCCTAAGCAGCAGAGACCTCCAAAGCAGACACCCAAGCAACCGCTACCCCAAAACAAAACACGTGCAACACATCGCTCACAAAGCCAGTGTGCCGAACAGTCACAGCCCTTAAGGCTAAACAACACACCTGATACACTTGTAATAGGTGACTCTATCGTCAGGCACACTGACGTCCCGCTCACCAGGCTGAACAAGGAGAAGATCACGGTGAGCTGCCTGTCAGGCGCTAGGATCCGCCACATAACACAAGCACTCAGGTCACTCCAAGGCAAGTACAAATATGACTCAGTCATTGTCCATGCTGGTGTGAATGACCTGAGATGTACCTCCCTGGACTACATGAAAAGAGACATAGAGGAGCTCTCTGAGCATGTAGCCCAGGCCGGTATGACCCTGACCTTGAGTAGCATCTTACCCTCACCAAGAATGATGCCACAATATGAAGACAAGATGATCAATTTCAACAATTAGCTTAAGCATTGGTGTCATTCAAAAGGGATCCAATGCCTGTCTGCCTGGGATGATATGCTCGACAAGCAACGATGCTTCGCCAGGGACGGCTTGCACCTGTCACCGCTGGGCTTTTGGATATTGGCAAAGGCTCTTGCCACCCCCTAAGTGCCTTTTTTAGGCAAGGCTCAAAAGACAAACCCACCTCCATAGGTATCACAAGGGATAAGAAACTAAGAGTAATGCTACTCAATGCCAGAAGTCTAAACCTCAAGATGCACGCACTCGAAACTCTCCTTAGCATGGAGAACATCAATATCTGTGAAGTAACAGAAACCTGTTTCAAGGCTCCCAAGAGCACCACAGCACTACCAGGTTATACCTCATACCATGTTTTTCGGCCCCAAAACTTGGACCGAACCACAAAAGGAGGGGGAGTATCAATATTCGTCAAAGATACCCACACCTCCAGGTTGGTGGCACAGCATGAAGCATCAGAGACTATCCATGTGCAACTAACAGTGGGTAAAACTGCCTTCCAGTTTATAGCCTACTACAGACCACCCTCCCAAACCCAGGAACCCCACTTGGCCTTCCTGAGAACACTGGAAAATATGAATGTCTCTCCAAACACCATTATATTGGGCGACTTCAACTACCCTAACATAGACTGGGAGCTTTACTCTAGCTCCAACACCCTAGCCTAAGGTTCCTAGAATTTATAAACTCAAATGCTATGGAACAACTTGTTGCCACTCCCACAAGAGGGGAAAACATACTGGACCTGATCATCACCAACATGGGGACTCTATGCTCCAGACCAGAAGTGTATCCCTCACTGGTAAGATCAGACAATAAACTAATCTCACTAGATATTCAGATCCCGACCCCAGCCCCTGCCCAGAAAACCATAGTGAAAAACTTCTCTAAAGCAAATTTCACACTCCTCAAAACCAAGGTGGAATCCTTCAAAGCCCCCGAGCCTCTGGAAAATAAGGCCCAGACCGCAGAATCCTTTATAAACGCATTCTATGAACACTTTCAGGAATGCATGGATCATGCAATCCCAAATAAAACCAAGACCCAATCCTCCAAAGTTAGGCGTCCTGTCAGGTGGACCCCAGCCATAAACAAACTATACAATAGAAGGAGGAAGCTACTACATGACAGAGCAAAATTCCAAAAAGGGAAGGCATCTCTGATCAGTATTAGCAAAAAACTATGGGCACTCATAAAATCGTCTAAGGCCAGCTTCAAGAGAAAAATTGCACAGGACTATAAGGATAATCACAAGGCTTTCTTTAGTTATGTTAGGAACCTGGGTGGGAATTCCCAGATATGCTCAGAATTAGTCCAAAATGACAAAAAAATACACTGAACCCACAGACATTGCCAACATCCTAGCTGACAGGTTCAGCGCAAACTTCTCCCCCCTTCCCCACCAAAAGGGCAAATATCGATCCCAGCAGAGTGCTGACCCCCCTGACATCTCAGATGCTCAGGTAAGAGCTGCCCTCTCCAAAGCAAAAAACACAGCATCAATGGGACCAGATCTGTGTCCTACATGAACTCCAAGAAGAACTAAACCCAAACATAAAACTACTGTTCAATCTCAGCCTTACTACAGGATATGTACCCAAAGAGTGGCATACAGCAACAGTGGTCCCTCTCCACAAAGGTGATGCCTCAACGGATCCTGGAAACTATTGCCCCATAAGCCTGACTAGCTTGGTCTGCAAAGCTATGGAAAGGATCATCATGGACCTCATAAATAAAGATATTGGGGACCTACAGACACTGGATCCTACCCAGTTCAGCTTTTTAAGGGCAGATCCTGCCTCTTAAACCTGGTTGATTTCTTTGAAACAGTCACCAAGGCCATTGACGAGGGGAAGGTGGTCCAAACAGCCTACCTGGACCTTGCAAAAGCCTTCGATAAAATACCCCACTCGGGCATTATAGATAAGCTCACCAACTTAATTATAAACCCCTATGTCACTAGATGGGTTGCAAACTGGCTCAAGGACAGAACCCACATGGTTAGAATTGCTGGAGCCATGTCAGACTCCAAACCAGTTACAAGTGGCATCCCACAAGGCTCAGTCCTGGGACCTCTCTTGTTCGGTATATATTACTCGGAGGTACAGGCCAACATGGAAGGACTGTGGCTAACCAAGTTCGCAGATGACTGCAAACTGGGCGCCATAATCGACTCTCCAGCTGACACAAGCATCCTCCAAAAGGGCCTCATAGAAACAGATAAGTGGTGCCAGAGCCATGCCCTCAAGCTAAACGCCAAAAAGTGTATAGTCATCCCCTTTGGCAAAATCAAAGTGCCCACAAATTACCACATAGGTGGTAATCCATTAAGTATGGAAGAAGTAATTAGGGACCTGGGGACCCAAGTTGATAGCAATCTCTCATTTGACAACCACGTGGCCAAAGTGGTTAGAAAAACCTTTTATATAGCCCACCTAATCATGAAGGGGTTCACATCTAGATCAGGGGAGGTCATCGTGCCTCTTTACTCATCCCTCATCAGGCCCATAACTGAGTACAATGCCCTTTTTGGGATGTACCTTACCAGACACCTGTAGCAACTGGAATGACCCGAAAAGTACCTCACCAAGAGGATCAAAGGGCTCAAACAGATGCCATATGCTGCCCGGTTAAAGAAACTCCAGCTCTTCTCAGTGGCATACTGCCTGCTCAGAGGCGATCTGTGCTTCACGTATAAAGCCATGTCCAACCCGGAATTAATGGACATGCTGCACCTCAGAAAATCCAAATCCCATCGAGCCACCGAGACTTGAACCTCAGCACTGAAATAAATAGGACACGCTGGAGGGACAGATTCATAACCCAGAGGCTCCCTTCACTCTGGAATAAAATCCCAGTCCAGGTTAGGCAGAGTCCCTCATTGACTCTCTTCAAGAGGAATCTTGATGAGTGGATGGGAGATAGTAGGTTTATGGTATCACTTCTGTGTCACTGTTAGACAGAGGCACAGTATACTAACCTCGAAAAAGGGCATAGCAAAATTCATTTAAAATAGGTGGCGAAAGCCAAACACACTCTGGCTAGGCTTATATATGCCCTAGGGCAGATAGCCTAGTATGAACCTAATAATCTATAACCCAAGGATTGGTCTTGGAGCCTTTACTGTTTGGGATATACTTTTCTGAGGTGCAAGCCAAAATCAGTGGTCTGAGGCTAACCAAGTTTGCAGATGAGTGGAAGATGGGTGCTTTCTTATATTCCCCTAGTGATGTGAACATCCTTTAATTGGGCATTACCCAAACTATGACTGGTGCCAGACCCATGGCCTCAAACTGAATCCTAAGAAATGCATCATCATCCCCTTTGGGGAAAATGGCATCCTCATCAGTTATCACATTAATAACAATGTACTAAGCATGTATTCAGTCTTGAGGGACTTCGGCACCCAGGTTGAAAGCAACTTGACTACCATGTTGCCTCCATTGTAGGGAAGGCTTTCTTCATGGCCCACCTCATAAGTAAGTATATTTCATCCAGGAAAAAAGAGGTAATAAAATCCCTGTACTCATCCATTATCAAACCCATTATGGAGTGCAATGCCCCCTTTGGCATGTACTTTGTCAAGCACATGCAGCAGCTGGAGAGACCACAGAGGTTCCTGTCCAGGAAAATCCAGGGTCTCAAACACCTATCCTACACAGATAGGCTAAAAGCCCTGTCCATCTACTCAGTCTCATACAGATTGCTCAGAGGTGACCTGTGTCTGGCATACAAGGCTATCTCAAACCCAGCCTTGATGGAGTTGGTGCATATCCATAAGTCAAACTCCACTCACAACCTGCACACATTGCCAGTGTCAAACAAAAAAAAACTTTTCAAAAGCTGACTACAACCTTCTGAGAGCAGGTATAAGCAGCTTCACAGCCACTGTCCTTTCAGATGGAACAAGCCCTAATGTCTAAGTCTACACCAAAAAACTGTATGAGCACCTACACAGCTGCATGGACTCGGTAATACCTGACAGGACCAAATCATCTTCCTCAAGGAAGAGTAAACTTGTCTGGTGGACAGCAGCAATAAAAACTCTATAATAAAAGGAAAAAAGTGCTGACCAGGACCAAGAAGGAGCAGGTGCCAAGCTGAAAGCAAGCTCTCCTTTGTCTGAACAAGCAAACAAAGTCACTGGTGACATCATTTCAGGCTACCTTTGAGTCCAAATTGGCCAAATCCACTAAGGACAATCACAAGGCCTTCTTACATATGTCCACAATCTCAAAGGTAACACCCAAATCTGCTCTGAACTGGTGGTCAAGAACACCACATACACAAATGCTGGAGATATAGCCAACCTGTGGGAAGACAGATTCAGTGAAAACTTCACCCACTGTCCCCCCATCAGTAAACCAGGACATCCCCTTCACCTGCCCCCTTCCCTCATCACCAGGGCATAGGGTTTTAATACCTTGTCCAAGGCAAACAATACAGCCTCTATGAGACCTGACAACATCCCTGGCTGCGTCCTACATGAACTCAGGCATGAGCTCTCAGCATCATTAGTCACCCTATTCAACCAAAGCCTGAGCACCGGCTTCATCCAAGCTGAATGGTGGAGAGCCACTGTCATCCCTCTACACAAAGGCAACCCAGGCAATTATAGGCCCATCAGCCTAACTAGCTTGATCTGCAAGGCCATGAAATGCATTTACATGGATGTTATAAACAAGGATATTGGCAACCTCCAAATGCTTGACCCCACACAGTTTAGTTTTGTCAAAGGGAGATCATACCTGTTAAACTTAACCGACTTCTTGAAACAGTCACCAAAGCCATGGATGAGGGAAGACAGTGCACACATCCTACCCTGACCTAGCCAAAGCCTTCAACACTATTCTCTACTCAGGCATAATAGATCAACTCTCCCAGTAGGTATCAACCCATATGTTACCAGATGGGTAGCTAACTGGGTCACTGATAGAATCCACTCAGTCAAAATAAGGGAAGCCACCTCTAGTAGTAGACTGTAATAATCGTCATAACCCAAGGATCGGTCTTGGGGCCTTTACTGTTTGGGATATACTTTTCTGAGGTGCAAGCCAAAACCAGTGGTCTGAGGCTAACCAAGTTTGCAGATGACTGCAAGCTGGGTGCTTTCTTAAATTCCCCTAGTGATGTGAACATCCTCTAACTGGGCATTACCCAAACTATGACTGGTGCCAGACCCATGGCCTCAAACTGAATGCCAAGAAATGCATCATTATCCCCTTTGGGGAAAAATGGCATCCTCATCAGTTATCACATTAATAACAATGTACTAAGCATGTATTCAGTCTTGAGGGACTTGGGCACCCAGGTTGATAGCAACTTGACCACCATGTTGCCTCCATTGTATGGAAGGCTTTCTTCATGGCCCACCTCATAAGTAAGGATATTTCATCCAGGAACAAAGAGGTCATAACATCCCTGTACTCATCCATTATCAAACCCATTATGGAGTACAATGCCCCCTTTGGCATGTACTTTGCCAAGCACATGCAGCAGCTGGAGAGACCACAAAGGTTCCTGACCATGAAAATCCAGGGTCTCAAGCACCTATCCTACACAGATAGGCTAAAAGCCCTGTCCATCTACTCAGTCTCAGCCTTGATGGAGTTGGTGCATATCCATAAGTCAAACTCCACTCGCAACCTGCACACAAGGCCTGACCTGGTCCATGACATTAACAGAACTTGTTGGCAGGATAGATTTGTGTCCCAAAGATACACCCATCTGTGGAATAGACTCCCTCTCCATGTCAAGCAGAGTACCTCAGTAGTCCTTTTTAAGAGAAACCTGGATGACTGGATGGGAAACAGAAAATATGTCCTGGGGATCCCACCTGTGTCCCTGGTGGACAGGGAAACAGGTGCTGACTTTGTGGGTGCATGGGCAAAATTCTTGGCTAGGCTTATAAGGGCCTCCAGGCCAGTAGCCTAGTTTTGTCCTATAAAACTATGAACCTGTAAGCAGTGGCATCTGCCACTCCTCTAGGTGAATGTCTTTTGTGTTTGTGTGGTAGAGCCGATCACTTTTCTTTATAGACAAGGGTAACACAATCGGAGTGGGACCTGGACAGTGTAGCCTTAGAGACACCTTGTCACAACTTACCCTTTGAGAAGGAAATAAAACAATTGATCTATTTTCCTGATTCCTTCGGTACAGTGTAGGTACAATCTCATTTAACATGGAGCATCTATCAAGTTTAAGGTATGTATTCTACTTTGCTAGAAAAATTTGGAAAGAAAACTGATAGGTTAATCATTTACTTAACTGAACCTTCTGAAGCCGCTTTGGGAGGAAAATTTAGTTTAGTCCAAATGAACACCCCATCCATGTGAAAAAAAGGAGGGAGGTTTGCACAACAAGGCTTTTATTTCTGAAATTATCCTGGCAGAAGTAACAGCCACTAGGAAGATGATTTTCCAGAACAGAAATTTCAGATCATCTACTACTACTTGTTCAAAAGGGATCTGGTTAAAGTCTCAATATAGCAAGGTAATATCCCAAGGAGGGACTGGATCTCTGATCGGGGGTCTGAGCAGAAAAGTACCTTTTAAGAAAGCCTTAGAGAGATTCAAAGATGTAACAAGGTTCAGGTTTTCCCCAGTATGAAAACTGGATATGACTGCTAGTTGAATCTTAATTGTTGAGAAACTGGCATATTCCTGGAATAACCCCACTAGAAAATCCAAAAGGGAGGGGAGATGTGCAAAGAAAGAGTCTAAGCCTTTGGAAGAAGTCCAAACATAAAATCTCTTCAAAATTTATTTTGTAAACCATTCTTATCTTAGGTTTTTAGGAGGGCAATAACATATGAATACTGAAGTGGAAAGCCTGGTATCACTGTCCATTATGGGAAAGTATGTTTGTATAAGTAAACTTACTATAACATTGTTGTTGTTGTTGTGTCTTTCGGCTTATCCCGGTTAGGGGTCGCCACAGCAGAACTCCGGTCCGCTGATGTTTGGTAGTGGATTTTTACATGCCAAGTTACCAGCCCTGATGCACAATCTTCAATGAAGGCACGCCCATTCACGCATGCCTCCACACAGAAGATGCTCTAGCTGAGACTAACGCAAAAACGTCTTTTGCTGGCTGACAACCAAGAACGCCTGCTTGTGAGGCGCATAACACGCAAGAAAGCAACACTATAACAATACATATTTAAATAATCACTGCTGCAGTAGCTTTAGCTATATGGGTTATGTATTAGCAAGGATATAACTCTCGGACAGCTTCCAAAGCTTCAGGGCACCTTCCAAATGATTAAACTGTCAAGCAGATTTAGCTGAGCTGACTAAAAGACAGGTTTAGGTGCCAAGCCCTTTAGGGCTTTCCTACCAACAGAGTGAGGGAGGCTGAGCCCTGAAAGAACAATGCTAGGAATAAGAACATAAAAATGTCTACACCCTGCCATAAAAAACACAGCAAAAACAAGGGGTATGGAGGGAGTGAGCGGCTATTGCAGCAGTGATCATTCTAACAGCTACTGTTATGGTATGTTTACTTACACAACTGTACTATGTTCATCATATTGATCACTGCTGCACCATATGATGAATAACTTGTGGAAACAAAAGAGTCTGATCTGGAGGATCAGGAATGAACCCTGGAAAGGAGGAATTTTCTCCCACTCTCATCTGTAACCTTGATGAATGATCTTTAGAACCTGTCTTAAATGATCTGTTGCCAAAGAGAAAAAAATGGAAATTCAGACTTTCTGGAAGAAAAAAGTGGCCACAGTCGGATGGAGTCACTAGGTGTCTTGAATAGTCATTCACACTTTTTGGACTGTCCTTGGCTTTGGAGGGGTTCAAGGCTTCTTTGTGGAACTCCCTTGCCATTTCTTTGTAAATGTCTGTTTACCTCTGTTTTGTTGAAAGTCTTTATTCTGCTTTTCTGGAAAAGCAGGGCATAAAAATCTTAGTGCCAGGAAGACCCACAACTTAATCTGTGCCCAAAGAAATTCCTTCATGATCCTTTGAGCTGAAAATAGCACTGTGCCCTCACAGATCATAGCTTGATCATGCAGGAGGCAAACAATACCTTAGATGCGGTAGGGTAAGAGGGAATTATGAGTAAGGAAGGAGCCTGAGGCCTGGATCCAAGAGACTGAAAAAAGGGACTGAGTTTGGATGTGATCAGACCTGTTAAACCATACATGGATTCTTGTCTACCTGTCTCTGTACTTCCAATGCCTGAGACATGTTGTTAACTTCAATCTTTCTTCTCATTTTTTTATAAATAACTTAACATTTTTAATACTTCCAAGTTAAATTTGGATGTGTTCCTTTTAACCTGTGCCTTGCCTTTTTTCTACCTTTTCTATTCAAACAATGAAGTCACATTCTATAGACAGAGGATTCATAAAGGTTATCACAAAGTGTACATTATCTGTACAATTTGTGTGCACCTATTAAATTCAACAGCCCTATCACAATGCTTATACTATATATTCACTCAGAAAGGTTATACTAAGTGTATACATAATGTGCATTATGTGATAGTCTTTATGAATCACCCCAAAATGTTTTGGTTGCATCATTTATTACAGTTTCTCTTAGCATTATATCAATGTTTGCTTTCTTTTTTATTCCTAGCTATTTTTGCAAATTTTACCCTTTATTTTTCAGATTGTTGTATACTTTTATCTTGAATTCCAAAGCTGTCATCTGTAGTATCAAGTTTAATAGGTGTTGAGTGATCTTTACTCACAAAGAAAACACATCCTTTTTAAAAGTCTTCTATTTGCACTTTGCCTGATATGATTTATCTCACCAGCCAAGTCATTGAAATGTGTAACAACAGCTTCCCATGGTTAGTGCAATCATCATCTGCTACTCCAGATTTACTGTCAATAATACTAAGCAATTTATTCACATTTTCATGAGGTACAACGAGACCTAGTGGTGGAATGAGGAAGTACAGGACAGTATACAGAGAAAGAGGTTGGCAAAGAAGTGGGATTGTCAGAGAGATGAAGAAAGTAGACAGGAGTACAAGGAGATGTGGTGCATGGCAAAGACAGAGGTGCCAAAGGCTAAGGATAAGGTGTATGGAGAGTTGTATGAAAGGTTGGACACTAAGTAGGGAGAAAAGGACTTGTACCAATTGGCTAGACAGAGATACTGAGCTAGGAAAGATGTGCAGCAGGTAAAGCTGATAAAGGATAATGAGGGAAACATACTCACAAGCGAGGAGTGTGTGTTGAGGAGATGGAAAGAGTACTTTGAGGGGCTGATGAATGAAGAGAATGAGAGAGAGAGAAGGTTGAATGATGTGGGGATAATGAATCAGGAAGTGCAATGGATTAGCAAGGAGGAAGTAAGAATAGCTATGAAGAGTATTAAGAATGAAAAGGCTGTTGGTCCAGATGATATACCAGTGGAAGCTTGGTGATTAGGGGAAATGGCAGTGGAATTTTTAACCGATTGTTTAATGAAATCTTGGAAAGTGAGAGGATGCCTGAGGAGTGGAGAAAAAGTGTTTTGGTACCAATTTTTAAGAATAAGGGTGATGTGCAGAGCTGCAGTAACTACAGAGGGATACAATTAATCAGTCACAGCATGGAATTGTGGGAAAGAGTAGTGGAAGCTAGGTTAAGAAGGGAGGTGATGACTAGTGATCAGCAGTATGGTTTCATGCCAGGAAAGAGCACTACAGATGCGGTGTTTGCTCTAAGAGTGTTGATGGAGAAGTACAGAGAAGGTCAGAAGGAGCTGCATTGTCTCTTTGTGGACTTGGAGAAAGCATATGACAGGGTGCCTAGAGAGGAGTTGTGTTATTGCATGAGGAAGTCGGGAGTGGCAGAGAAGTATGTAAGAGTGGTACAGGATATGTATGAGGGTAGTGTGACAGTGGTGAGGTCTGCGGTGGGAGTGACAGATGCATTTAAGGTGGAGGTGGGATTACATCAAGGATCAGCTATGAGCCCTTTCTTATTTGCAGTGGTGATGGACAAGTTGACAGATGAGATCAGACAGGAACCCCCGTGGACTATGATGTTTGCAGATGACATTGTGATCTGTAGTGGGAGTAGGGAACAGGTGGAGGAGACCCTGGAGAGGTGGCGATATGCTCTACAGAGGAGAGGAATGAAGGTCAGCAGGACTAAGACAGAATATATGTGTTTGAATGACAGGGAGGATAGAGGAATGGTGAGGATGCAGGGAATAGAGCTGGCGAAGGTGGATGAGTTGAAATACTTGGGATCAACAGTTCAGAGTATTGGTGAGTGTGGAAGAGGGGTGAAGATGAGAGTACAGGCAGGATGGAGTGGGTGGAGAAGAGTGTCAGGAGTGATTTGTGACAGACGAGTACCAGTAAGAGTGAAAGGGAAGGTCTACAAGAGGGTAGTGCGACCAGCTATGTTATATGGGTTGGAGACAGTGGCAATGACAAAAAGGAGTCAGAGCTGGGCGTGGCAGAGTTAAAGATGTTAAGATTTGCACTGGGTGTGATGAGGGTGGACAGGATTAGGAATAAGTATATTAGAGGGTCAGCCCAGATTGGAAGGTTTGGAGACAAATCCAGAGAGGCAAGATTAAGTTGGTTTGGACATGTGCTGAGGAGGGATGCAGAGTATATTGGGAAAAAGGTGCTAAGGATGAAGCTACCAGGTAAAAGGAAAAGAGGAAGGCCTAAGATAAGATCTATGGATGTGGTGAGAGAGGACATGCAGGTGGCTGGTGTGACAGAGCAAGATGCAGAGGACAGGAAGAAATGGAAACAGATTATCTGCTGTGGTGATCCCTAATGGGAGCAGCTGAAAGAAAAAGAAGAAGAAGGAGAAGAAGAAGAAGAAGAAGAAGAAGAAGAAGAAGAAGGAGGAGAAGAAAAAGGAGAAAGAGAAGAAGAAGAACAAAAAGGAGAAGGAGAAGAAGAAGGAGGGGGAGAAGAAAAAGGAGGAAGAGGAGGAGAAAAAGAAGGAGGAGAAGAAGAAGAAGAAGGAAAAGAAGAAGGAGGAGAAGAAGAAGGAGGAGAATGAGGAGGAGAAGAAGAAGGTGAAGAAGAAGAAGGAGAAGAAGGAGAAGAAGGAGAAGAAGGAGAAGAAGAAGGAGAAGAAGAAGACACAAGTCTACAATGTTGTTATGCATTACCTTAACTGATTTAAGCCAATAGCACCTTCTTGTTACTTCCAGTTAACACCCATACCTCTTTATGGCATCCATAGGATCATAGGATCATAGGAAGTTACTAAGCTATTGGCCCTGAGGCCCTTACAAGCCTAGCCAAGAATTTAGTCCATGTTCCAACAAGTCACCACTCAATGCCCCTGTCCAGTAGGGACACAGGTGAAATCCCAGGGGTGTATTTTATGTTCCCCATCCAGTTATCCAGGTTGTGCTTAATAAGGGTTAATGAGGTACTCTGCTTGACATGGAGAGGGAGTCTTTTCCACAGATGGGGGAGTCTCTGAGACAAAAATCTTTTCCATCAACAAGTCCTATTGATGTTACAAACCAGGTTGAGGTCACTCGTGTGGGTTACTTGAGTGGAGCTTGATTTGTGGATATGCAGCAGTCCCATCAAGGTGGGGGTTTGAGATTGCTTTGTATGCCAGACAGAGGTCACCTCTGAGAAGTCTGTATGAGACCAAATAGAGGGACAGGGCCTTTAGTCTATCTGTGTAGGGTAGATGTTTGAGGCCCTGGATTCTCCTGGTGAGAAACCTCTGTGGTCTCTCCAGCTGCTGTATGTGCTTTGTGAGTTACATGCATAAAGGGGTGTTGTACTCAGTAATGGGTCTTATAAGGGAAGAATGCAGGGATGTTATGACCTCCTTGTCCCTGGATGAGATACCCTTACAAATAAGGTGGGCCATGAAGAAAGCTGTCAACAGAGGCAATATGGTGGTAAAACATCAGTTTGCTGTCAACCTGGGTGCCCAAGTGATAATTTGTGTGGACATCAGTCTCCCCATAGGGGACGATGATGCATTTTTTGACATTCAGTTTGAGGCCATGTCTCTGGCAACAGTCATTTGTTTGGCTGAGACCCTCTTGGAGGATGTCGACATCACTAGAGGAATTGATAACAGCACTTGGTCATCCATAGCCTACTGGTTTTGATCTGCACCTCAGAAAAGTATATCCCAAACCACAAAGTCCCCAAGACTGATCCCTGGGGTACACTGTTCATTACGGGCATACTGCTTAAGGTGGCTTCCTCTATTTTGACTAGGTGGGTTCCACCAATGAGACAGTTTGCTACCCATCTGGTAGCATACAGATTGGTGCTTAATTGGAGAGTTTATCTATTATACTTAAGTGGGGAATAGTACTGAAGGCTTTGGGCTGATCAATGTAGGTGGTGTGCACTGTCTTCCCCTTGTGTATGGCTTTGGTGACTGTCTCAAAGAAGTCAACCAATTTTAAGAGGCACCACCTCCCCTTGAAACTAAACTGTGTCAGATCAAGTGTTTGGAGGCTGCCAACATCCTTGTTAATGAGGTCCATGATAGTCTACTCCATGGCCTTGCAGATCAGGCTAGCTAGGCTGATGGGTCGATAATTTCCTGGATTGGTGGATGCTCCACCTTTGTGCAAAGGGCACTGTCTCTGTCTCTGTCCTCAACTCAGCTGGGACAAAGCTGCTACTCAGGCTTTGGTTGAATAGGGTGCCTAATGGTGCTGCAAGTTCCTGTGTGAGTTCATGTAGGATGCAGCCTGGGATGTTATCGGGACAGACCTTTAATGATCTCTTTAAACAAGGTCATTTTTATCTTGATTGGTGGTGTTGGACTTAAATACTACCATAATATGGATAAGAGCCTTGCAGGGGTTAACAAGTATCCACTCAAATCTCGGCTCTAATAGCAACCATAGAGGAACTTAATTTAATTGATGCTTGGGAAACTTTACATCCTGATATAAGAGACATTACTTTTGGGGGCAGGAGTGGGGGTGCTAGTCATATAGACATGCTTCTCCTTTCATAATGACATGCCATAGGGTCGACTGGAAGTGAATGTCTACCAATATCTGTCTCAGTACCACTCTATGCTTTATATAGACCTGGCATATGGGGGAAGAGGAGAAGGGGACCTTTGATTGGAAATTAAACCCTTTATTTCTACAAAATGTCCAGAAAAGATTGGTTCTCTTGAATTGTATAACCTCTTATTGTCACTCTGGTAGAAGGAGGGAATACCATATGCAAGAAGGCTGTTATGATTTAAAAATGTGCTTAAAATGCTAAGCTTAACATTGATGAAAGCTTAATTACTCTCCAGGAAATTTTGAATTAAAAAGATTGAAATTGAATTAAGCTGATTAAATCAGAGCTATTTATCAAGTGGCTATAAGGATAAGGACCAGGATTGTCAAATTCAGGATCCTAAAGGCATGCTAAGAAGGTGGAATTGGAGGCAATTCAGGAAATATGGAAAAGCTACAAAACTTTCTTTTGTGCCACAGGGCTAACATTGCCTAGGATATTAGCAAGAAGATATTGTTAGAGGAGAAATAAATTAATGGTTACAGGTCTATATGACATACATGGGGCAGTGACTACCGACAGGCAAAACATACTAGATATATTCTTTAGGCAGTATAAACTATCTCAAATTTTGTCATATCCTGTCTCTTTCGAGGCATGTGTTAGCTTTCTGGAAAGGTTGACCACTAAACAACTCTCCCATGAGCACAAAATGATGTTACAAGGAGACTTAACATTACAAGAAGTTAAAGTCACTAATGAAATGTTAGTCGGGGACAAGGCTCTGCATCTGGATGGATAAACTCAAGATTTTTTTCAAGGAATGTGAAAATGAGTTAGCCAAAACCTTTGTCAAGGATATTCCAGTATGCTGAGGACATGGGGAACTTTTTTGGAGGATTCCACAGTAGCAAAAGTTATTTTTCTTCCCAAACAGGGTCAGGATGTATTTTCATCTCATAATTACTGTCCAGTCTCTCTCTAGCTGTTAGAGGAGAAAATATAAGCTAAGGTATTAGCTAAGTGATTGGAGATAATTCTACCCATTTTCACCAGGGCTGTATTAGACAGAGGTGTGTGGGTCCTGACTTGGTAAGACATTGATTTAATTAACAGAAGGCAAAACAACATTCCCTTCCATCCCTAGGGTTTTTTTGGTTGATTTTCAAAAAGCTTTTAATAGGCTGGAATGGCAATTTATTTGGACCACTCTAGAATTTATTGGTTGCCCAATAAGATTTATTTCTAAGTGTAAGTTATTGTATAAAGGAGTCTCAGCTAGACTCCTTTCTGGGCCTATAAATCTTTCCAGAGGAATGAGACAGGGCTGCCCCTCCTTTTTATTATCATTATGCATATTCTAGAGACCTATCTATGGTCCAAACATGCAGACAATGTTATTAAAATTCTGGCTCCCTCCATCCTGCAGACTCAGTGTGCCACTCAATCACAGCCAATAAGGCAAAACAACATACCCAACACACTAGTCATAGGTGACTCTATAGTCAGGCACACTGATGTCCCACTCACCAGGCTAAACAAGGAGAAGGTTACTGTCAGCTGCCTATCAGGTGCCAGGATCCGCCACATAACCCATGCACTCAAGTCACTCCACAACAAGTACAAATATGACTCTGTCATTGTCCATGTTGGTGTGAATGACCTGAGATGTACCTCCCTGGACTACATGAAAAGAGACATGGAAGAGCTCTCCAATCTTGCAGCCAAGGCAGGTATGACCCTAGCCCTGAGTAGCATTCTGCCATCACCCAGAATGATGTTGCAATACAAGGACAAAATGATTGACTTCAACAATTGGCTAAGCTTCTGGTGTCATTCTAAAGGGATCCAGTATCTGTCTGCCTGGGATGACATGGTCGACAGACAATGATGCTTTGCCAGAGATGGCCTGCACCTGTCACGCCTGGGATTCCGGATACTGGCTAAGGTTTTTGCCGCCCCTATAGTATGTTTCTTAGGCAAGGTTCAAATGACAAATTCACCACTGTAACAGAAACAGGCAAGTAAAAACTTAGGGTGATGCTACTCAATGCTAGAAGTCTAAATCTCAAAATGCACTCACTCAAGGCACTCCTTAAAATGGAGATCATCGATATCTGTGCAGTGACTGAGACCTGGTTCAAGGCTCCAGAGAGATCCTTTGCACTACCAGGCTATAACTCATATCACACTTTTCGGCAATGTAACCTGGACTGGAACATCAAAGGTGGAGGTGTGTACATATTCATTATGGATATCCACACCTCCAGGCTAGTTGCTCAGCATAATGCAGCCGAGGTTATCCAAGTGCAACTAATTCTGGGCAAAACTACAATTCAAATTGTAGCTTGCTACAGATCCTCCACCATGCCCCATGATTCCCACTCTTTTCTTGATGTACTGGAAAATATTATGGTTCAACCAAACACCCTAATAATGGGCAATTTCAACTACCCCACCATTAATTGGGAAAACTACTCATGTATCAACTCCTTCACTCAACGCTTTCTGGAATTCATAAACTCCAATGCCCTGGATCAACTTATCCACAGGGGCAGCAATATCCTAGATCTAGTCATTACCAACATGAGTGACTGGTGTTCCACACCTGAAGACAATGCCTCATTGGTCCAATCCGACCCAAAGCTAATTACCCTAGATATCCATATCATGCCCCCCTTATTAAGGAAACCATGGTAAAAAATTTCTCCAAAGCCAAGTTTATGCTTCTTAAGACAGAAGTGGTGAACTTCATGGCACCCATGCAGATGGACAATACAGTTACAAAATTGCACTCTATAAGCACTTACACGAGTGCATGGATCGTGCTATCGAAAACAGAACCAAGATGCTATCCTCCAAAAAAAGGAAGCCAATCTTGTGGTCCCCTGCATAAACAAACTGTGCAGCAGAAGGAAGTAACTATTGCAAAAGAGAGTAAATCCCGTGAGTGGAGGAGCTCCCTGGTCAGACTCAGTAAGAATCTGCGATCCCAGATAAAATCCTCCAAAGCTGGTTACGAAAACAAAATCGCCACTGATTCTAAAGACAACCACAAAGCATTCTATATCTATGTAAAGAATCTTAATGGCAACACTCAGATCTGCTCTGAGTTACAGCACAATGGCACTAAATATACGGACCCAACTGATATTGCCAACATCCTGGGAGATAGGTTCAGTGCTAACTTTACCCCCCCCCCCCTCACCCCCTAAAGAGCCCAACTCTATACCGGAAGAATGCAAAGTTCCTGTAATTATGGCTGGACAGGTAAAAACCACACTCTCCAACGCCAAGAATACAGCATCCATGGGACCAGACAACATCCCAGGCTGCGTTCTACATGAACTACAGAATGAACTGGCACCCCACTTAAGTACCATGTTGAATCATAGCCTCACCTCAGGCTTTGTGCCTGCTGAATGGTGCAGAGTGACAGTTATCCCACACCATAAGGGGGCCTGTTCTGCAAGGCCATATAACGTATCATCATGGAACTTATAAACAAAGACATTGGTAATCTCCAAACTATGGACCCCACCCAGTTTGGGTTTGCAAAAGGCAGATCATGCCTCCTAAACCTGATAGACTTCTTTGTAGCAGTCACCAAAGCCGTAGACGAGGGTAAGGCGGTTCACACAGCCTATCTAGATCTTGCCAAGGCTTTTAACACCATACCTTACTCTGGAATTATAGATAAACTCACTAAACTAGGTATAAATCCCTATGTCGCAAGATGAGTTGCTAACTGGCACACTGACAGAACCCACACTGTGAAAGTAGCAGACTCCAAATCAGACTACAGACCAGTGACAAGTGGAGTACCACAGGGTTCAGTCCTGGGTCCTCTCCTGTTTGGTATCTACTTCTCTGATGTACAGGCTAACACAGAAGGTCTTTGGCTAATGAAGTTCACAGATGACTGCAAACTAGGAGCTATAATCAAAACTCCTAACTATGTGGACATCCTACAAAAGGGCCTCACTGAGACAGATGCCTGGTGTCAAAGCCATGGCCTCAAGCTCAATGCCAAAAAGTGCATTGTCATCCCCTTTGGTAAAAACTCTGTACCCATGAACTATAACATAGGTGGTACTATAATTAACACCAAAAGTGTGATAAGAGACCTTGGGACACAGGTGGACAGTAGTCTCTCCTTTGATAATCACATTGCCACAGTAGTCAGGAAATCCTTCTACATGGCACACCTCATCACAAAAGGTTTCTCATCCAGAAAAAAAGAGGTCATTGTTCCCTCTACTCATCACTCATTAGACCCATTATAGAGTACAATGCCCCTTTTGGTATGTACCTCACAAGACATCTACAACAACTGGAAAGGCTGCAGAAATACCTCACAAAGAGGATTACCTGCCTCAAACAGATGCCCTATGCAGACTGTCTCAAAAAACTCCAGCTTTACTCCGTCACATATCGCCTACTCAGAGGTGATCTCTGCCTAACATACAAAGCTATGTCAAACCCAGAGCTGTTGGACATGCTCCACTTAAAGAAATCCCAATCCCTCTGAGCTACATGCTCTAGGGACCTAAACCTTGTCACCACAATAAACAGAACATGCCGAAGGGATAGATTCTTGTCCCAGAGACTTCCCATACTCTTGAATAAACTACCTATCTATATCAAACAAAGCTCCTCATTAGCACTCTTCAAAAAAAACTTGATGATTGGATGGGAAATAGGAAACTGACCCCGGGGATCACTTCTGTGGCTCTGCTCAACAGTGGCACAGGAAAATAATTTTCTTGGGTGGCAAAAGCCAGGGTACCTTTTTGGCTGGGCTTGTATAGGCCCCAGGGCCGATAGTCTAGTACCTACCTATGATATGAACCTATGAACCTATACTTACCACATGATTTGTGAATGACTATGTGGTTTCATTGGCTTCACCAAGAAGGAGTCTGGTCAAAGTTCTAAAATCTTTTTTCAGAATTCTCTTTAATCTCAGGACTCCATCTAAATCTATCCAAAACAAAGTTATGTCCATTGACAAAATATGCAGTTAATGATCTTAGTGACTGGCATGATTCCCCTGTGATGTGATGACAAAGGTCGAATATCTAGGGATCTGGATTGACATATATCATGCCAACACTTCACACATTAATGCTAAAGATTTAATGGAGTGGCTGAAAACTAAGGGTCTTACTTGGGATACATTGCAACTATTTTTTAAGCAGGATTCATTTGGTTAAAATCCTAACATTACCAACATTTTATTCTTTGTTCATATCTGTTAGTTCACTAGGCTATCTGCCCTAGGGCATGGCATTTTATCCAGCCAGAGTGTTTGGCTTTCGCCACCCATTTTAAATTAATTTTGCTATGCCCTTTTTCGAGGTTAGTTAGACATCTCCCTCACCTGGCATTCTCCCCTTATATAAAACACTGACAAAAATGGATGTTGGACTTTATTTGGCAGGAGAACCACCCAGGATTACTAGGAGGAACCTTTACCTCCCATTGAAAGATGGAGGGCTTAATGTCACCAATCTTCATAGATACATTATGGCCTCTTTAACCTGGCAGTATTTCAGAGCTTGAAAGCCTACCAAACTCATATGGCTTCATCGTGAATTCTGGAGTATTTGGGATTGGAATCTGACACATCTTAGTACTTCTTCCTACAGGGACCCTGGGGTATAGAACAATAAATCAAATGGCTCTTAATCTGTCAAGAGATCGAACATAAGAACATAAAATGTATCTTACTTGTGTTAAGATTATGGGCCAACAGTAACATAAAGATAGCAGGGAATGCACTTTTTGGCAAGAATGGATGACTCATAGAGTATTTCATTTGAATGACTTCTTAGAGGTAAACAACCTTTCCTCCCTTTGTTCTCAATTGTTTCAGAATTTGATTCAGTATCCCCAAGTCTTTCCTTTATGGCAATCACTCCAACTTAAAAGCTGCATTTCTAAACTCTCCCCAGGGTTCAATAAAATCTGTGAAGGCTCCGTGTAGAGCCTGCATGGAATGTACCAGTGTACATGGCCACGGTTCCCTCTCAGCATCGTGCCATGCATATTGATCATGGGCGCTGCCAAGGGACATCACAGTAACACGGATATTGAATCCGTGTAGTGAGTAGTGTAGTGTCCCATTGTTGTGGATTATCCAGGGAATTCCTGGATGGATGTTATGTGCAGGAGAAGAATCC
>NC_056726.1:1072181916-1072207063 GCF_019279795.1 Protopterus annectens | reverse complement strand
CACACTCATTGAGAATTCCCGATCCTAACAAGGTTTTCAGTTTCATTATTTTTAATTGTTAAACAACAACACTAGCATAAGATTGGCTACAGTAGTATGCGAACCTTCAGCCATGATGTAACACACTTCTACATGTTGTAGTTACATAAGCATATACTGTACACTGAGGGCAACACTCATTACTTGTTCTGCCCTCATTCACTTGGTTATTAAAGCTGTGGGCATGGCAGTGTGTGGTACTTTTTTGCCCAAAAGGTATTTGCAACAGCCATATTTCTCTGCATCTGAATATCACTTCAGTCATGTGTCCCCAACCAAATGTATCACAGGGAAATGTCTCACTGCCTAGGTCCCTGAACCTGATACATATGTTTCTTCACATGAATTGTTGTTGTAAGGAATGATATATGTGTGTAACTGATGCTAGCAATAAAGTACTGGAATGGAAGTCACGCTGGACTAACTGATACATTCCACTGCAGTCCTGTATCAGTTGAAGTCTGAGAGGAACTTGGACTTTCATTTGCCTGGTAAGTATGACAAATCACAGTGACAGAATTTTGCAGAACTGAAATCGTAAAGATTATGTCAGAGGGCTTCAACAAGATGGTGTTGGGTGATAGTGACAGCTGTATTGCAGTGGAGTGCAATCCATGCATTCCTGAATGTTATCCTACAAATCATTTCATTATTAATTGTTAAACAAAAACACTAAGCCAAACCGATCCAAAGCAGGAGGTTTTTATTATACAGACAATAAGCACACAAGCAGGAAAAACATATAAACGCGTCCAAATCTTTGCGTTTTCATAAAAAACTTCATCAGATGCAAACCCATTCATATGACTAGTGAATACATATATAGTCACATCATTTTAAATTATACCATGACCCCGCCATTAATATCTCTCTGAAAACGCACGCTGATTGGCCAGCTGCAGCATTATTGTAAATCGAAGTTATACTAATGGAAAAAGGTCCCGTCACCCGGACTTTTTTCCATTAGTATAACTCTATTTTAAACACTCAAGTCTCCCCTATAGTTAAATGGGTTTAACATAGCGGTGACAGCTTTAAAATAAGCTAAACGGAGATCTCCGCTGCTTATTTAGAATCTGTCTCGGCTTATGCTAAACCCTTTAACATAGCGAGACAGGTTTTGGGGTGTGCCAACGGAGAAAGCAAGATCTCCGCTGCTTTTTTACTGTTCGCCATGTTAAATGGGTTTAACATATGAGCTGACAGTTTTAAAATGTAGCAACTGACATCTCCGCTTGTTTTAAAGTTGTCTCGGCTATGTTAAACCCATTTAACATAGCTTAAACAGTGAAAAAAAGCAACAGAGATCTTGCTTTCTCCTCATAAGCTTTTGTTGCCTGATTGAGCTTCGATGTATCAAGCGCAGGCCAAGAGTACATCAGTAGAACTGCCGCTGATGCCAGACACTCCGCGGAAGGGCAGTAAACAGGTTGAGATTATGCCATTATTTCAAGAAAAGTAATAGTTTCTTTTCTTAAATAATGTCATATATAATAACAATAACTCGCTTGGTGGTAATGTTGATTTACTCCACAGTTGGCTTTGTTTGGTCCCTCGGCCAAACCATCGCCAACTGTGGGTGGGGTCCAGCATTACCCACACCTGTATGCGGGTTATTGCTATAGTATCCAATAGCTAAACAGCTCTAATCAAATAGTAAAATTACTATACAATTATTTCACACTATAATCATCCTACAAAGAAAACCACTTTGTTAAAAGCTAAATAGCCATAAAACCATGAATAAAATTATGAATAAAATCATATGTCAGTGTTGTGAAAAACAAAGTAAACAGTCTAAAATCAATTTTGTAAAAAAATCACTAATAAAATACACTTCACTTGTATAAATCAATAAAGATTATGGAAAAAAATACAGTCCACTACATCTTCCATAAGGTTCAATAAAAACATCACCATCTTGTGGATAAAGTCAGTAAGTGCATTCATCTACTCAGAAACAAAAAATCCATGAGAAGGAAATAATGTTAAATATACAAATTGTATATAAAATAATAATCATAAGTAATGTTATAAAATACTATATTTTAAAATATTATTAAATACTATAATATTTTAAAATAACATCATACCTAGAAATACAACTCTACAATCGTGCTGACCTCAGGGTGGCCACGGTGGTGCAGTGGTTAGTGTTGCTACCTCACAGCAACAGGTTCCCTGATTTGATTCTCAGCTGGGATACCTTCTGTGCAGAGTCTGCATGTCCTCCCAGTGGTTGTGGGGGTTTGCTCCGCTTTCCTCTCACATCCCGAAGACATTCTGTAGGTGGATTGGACACTTTAAATTGACCATAGTTGTGTGTACCTTCTTGTGGAAGGTTGGGTGCCTGGATGGCAACTCAACACTGTAAAAAAACTCCACTGCCAATTGTTCTGTGGACTGTTGTTCTACTGTAGTGACCCCTAACTGGGAAAGGAAAAGAAAACAATCTTCTGACCACATTCTAAGTACTTGTAGGGTGTTGTATTGACAGCTCATCTTAGAGTCAACAAACCCCCAGCTTGACCGAAAATATGTCATTATTTATTCTTGCCATTAAGTCTTGTGTTTATGTGTGCATCAGTGACAATTTGCTGTTATGTGTATACAATGTGCAGGACAATAACAAGGCAAACATGAAACCGATATTCATATCGTACTTATCAACATCAGTCAGCAAATATGTGCAATTTCAGTGACACACACTGTGACTCTGGGAATGAAAATGTGAGACAATCCCACCCTGAATCCCACCCTGACTTACGTACTGCAGTGCACTGAATACATTGGAATGGGCTCCTCATATCAGGTACACAATAACCCAAGGAGACATGTACACATAACTTGCATTTTGTCAGAATTGCTTACCAACATGCATTGCAGCCAAGCTCAGTTGCACGACTGATGACAAAATCTTGGCACGTGCATAAATGATTTTGAGTTTTTGTCCTAAGATAAGAACTACCAGTAGGCTTTGCTGTTCAGTGCCAAATGTCACCCATATGGTGAGTACAGAAACAGGCATGTATATGCATTGGGTAAAAAAAAAAAATAGTCAATAATTTGGGGACAGTCACATAGAAAATTGTTAGTAGCAGTGTGAACCACTATTCTGTCTTAAGAAATACAGAATAAGTGTATAACTGAAATATGTGAGGGTCTGGTTTGCATCATAGTTCAACACTTACTTTAAGGTTATAGATTTGCGTTCATGTTTCATAGCTTTGCCAATTGCTATTACATTAGTTTCCCAAATCAAAACAGTCATAAGTCACAAACTAAGGCTGGGATTATGGATAAGTGCTGCTGCACTCATATTAAAGGCAGTTATTGAGCAAAGCACCACAGAGTTAATCAGATATATTTTAAGCAATGGAGAACACTGGTGGAACAATCAAAAGGACAACTTAAGAAAAGTGACGCACAGCAGTAACTGAATAGACAGGCATGACCAGCACTATAATAATGCCAGAGATCACAGCTATGTCAGGGTAGTACAGTGTAGGCAAAACAAGCTCAGGTGTTCAATGCAGTAACTTGTAACAGCAAGTGCACCTGCTTAACACAAGGAGCGACAAAGCTGAATATAGCGGTCAACAGAAGGAGCACTGTGGGTTTACACAAGAGGGTGGCAGCCCTATCCAGCATATAGAAGGGAAGGAAATGATGGCGAAAGTAGGAAAGGGGAGAACACCATGCAGGAGAAATACAGTAGGATAGCCATAGTGTATGAAATGTGGAGGAAGGGTATTTTGGGGACGAAATACCTCCTTTTGTAAATTTTGCAAAAATGATAGGTGGGGATGGTACTGAAAAATGTGTCTGTGGATGGGATTATAGGTTCATAAGTAAGTAGTAAGCTATCTTCCCTTGTGAACAATTTTAAGCCTTGCTAATTTTTTTTTTGGTGGTTGAATTACCATCCTATTTGGTGTTATATTGACCTTATCCTTAGTGAGAATAACTGGGATCATACTACAGATAATCTGAGGGGACCCAAGTGTGGGATAAAATATTCTGGAACTGCCTCTTTCCATTAGCAGTACAGGGGGCAGTTCTGGGGTACATTTTCTATTACTCATTCAAAGATCCAAGCTGTGCTAGAATATAGACAGGGATGTGTCACTCATCTTGTGTATTTAAATAAGACAATGAGGCTTGGGTGTTCGTTTAAGTAGTTTATTACACACAAACACACCAGGATGGATGACTGGAACAAAACTTAAATGAACTAACTGACTGACTGCTACACACATACATGCTTCACCTTGGGTAAACACTCAAAATGGCACTCTCACTTGCACATGCTCAGTACTTATATGCACGAACCCACTAACTGGAATAGCTCTTAAAGATACAACACACACTCTGACCTACAGGATGATTTTTGTTTTGCATGAATGGGGGAGTCTGCTCCTGAACAGTGGTATCCACAGTGAGAAATACCTGTTCTCCAAACTATTCTGTTGATGTTGCAAAACATGTTTAGATCCCTGGCATGAGTATTTCTGATGCCATTTGACTTGCTGATGTGCATTAAATCAGGATCGAGTCAAAAGATGCCTTGTATACCAGACACAGGTCACCTCTTAGTAGTTCATAGGATAGCATGAAGAGAAAGTCTGGAATATGATCCCTGCACCAGTCAGGACAACACATAACATTCAATCATTTATTTAAGCTGCAGATAAAGGATTTCCTCTCAGACTCCTGACTTTGCGCTTGCTGCTCTCCTGCCTAAAATTTCAGTTCCTTCTCCTCTCATACCTACAGACATTCTATCTCTCCTTTTCCTTGGTTTTATTTTCTTCACTCTTAATCTTGCTTTTCATCTTTATTTCTCCTACCTCCCATATCTAGTCCACTTATTACTTATAAAAATACTTTTTTCTCTCTCCTATCTTAATCTCCCCCTCCTTATCCAATGATTGAAGGTTCCACGCTGGAATTTGCTTTATGAGTAATAAACTCCCACACTTATAGCATATCAACAAGTTTCAGTGCTACATGACATTGTACTTGTTTTGTTTTAATGATTGCAGTTTCAGTGCTACGTGATATTGTACTTATCTTGTTTTAATGATGGTATATGTGTATGATTCTACATGTCATGTGTATATTAATATTTGTATTAACATATGTATTTACAGTATATCATAATACAATGTCAGTTTTCACCTATGTATTTGCATTTTTGTTCTTTTATTTGTGGAGCCTTTCTCTCTGGGTGACCAATGAAAATGGATAACATTACTCACACAGAAATGCCAGTAAAAAAGTGTCAATAAATAGATACACATAGTGATAAGGCTTTGAGTTAGTCCTTAGAAGCCATATTGTGTAGACCTTGTATCCTTTTAGGTAAGGTATATACATGAGCATTCTAGTTGTTGCATGTCTAGAAAGATAAATGCCAAAGGAGACATTATACTCAAGGGATGGCCTAATGAGGGCTGAGTAAAGGGAGACAGTGGCACTTCTAGACCTAGAAGCAATCCTTTCTTTATAAGCTGCACAGTATATCAGGCTTTTTTTAAAACAGCGGAAACATGTTGGTTGAAAGTTATGTTACTAATACCCAAGAAGTAGCTGCTGTAACCGAGAACAATGGAGCTATAAAAAACGAAATCACTCACTAACAAAAGGTAGAGTGTTCCATAATAAATGGTTGGATATTTTTAAGAACTGATTCCTGTATGCCTTTTATTACCGAGTGGTTTTGTTTCTTGAAAGTTATGTCACTGCCAATATAAGTTCCCAAATCCCAAGCAACTACATCAGCTCTTAGGGATGTGTTGTCAATGTGGTGATTATCTGGAATAAATGACTTCCCCAAAGGAGACATGAATGCATTTTTGGCATTTAGTTTCAGTCAATGATTCTGCCACCAGTTACTTACTTGTGACAAACTTCCTGCAGGATAGCTACTGTACATCACTCAGGGATTCATTGACTGCTCCTGGTTTGCAGTCACCAACAAACATAGTCAGCCAAAGCACTTTGTTATTGTCTTTTACTTCAGAGAAGTGGATATCTGTCAGGAGAGGTCCTGGCCCAAACCCTGGCAGACTCCACTGGTGACTTGCCTCTCGTGGAGGTAGCTTCCCTTATTTTGATCTCCTGTATCCTACCACTAAGTCATTTTGCAATCCAATAGGTGATGTAGGAGTTTATTCTGAGTTTATTTAACTTTCCTGCTATGCCTGGATGGAGAATTGTGTCAAAAGCTTTGGCCAGGTTAAGGTTTGCAGTGTGTACCATTTTACCTTCATCCTTTGCTTTGGTGACCTTTCAAAAAAATCCACCAGGTTGAGTAAGTATGACCTTCATTTGATGAATCCAGACAGAGATGAGTCCAGTGTTGACAGGTTCCCTGTGTGATTATTGATTAGTTCCATGATAAGTCTTTCCATGACTTTGTATATCAGACTGGTCAGACCTATTGGTCTGAAATTACCTAGGCCTGTTAAATGTCCTTCCTGGGTGTATCTGTTCTCTACTCACCTTGGCAGAAAACCTGTATGGAGGCTGAGGTTGAAAAGTGTGTTACGGGTGTTGCTAATTTGTGCTTCATGTGACTTAAGATGCATCCAGTGATATTTATTTATTTAACATTTGTTAATCAGGAAAGTAAAACTTGGAACAAAGCCATTTTTCAGCAGAGGCCTGGGGAGAAATGCTTCAGCCACATGTTTTTGTAACGTGGGAGAAAACAGCAGTATCCTGAGGAAGCCCACACAAATGCAGGGAGGAAATGCAGAAGGCACCCCAGCCGAGAATCCAACTGGAGAACCTCTTGTTGTGAGGCAACAATGCCACCGGTGCACCTCTGCAATATTGTCTGAACCATCCTGTGCAGTATTTTCTGCTTCTGATAGCAGTTTTATAACTTACTATAGTGTGCTAGCTGGAGGCGAGTCAATTTCAGGTACATCTTGTGGGATAGATGGAGAGGAAGTGAGGGGGTAAAGTTTGAAATGAACTTACTGGCAGTAGGTTTGCCATATCTTCAGCCTCAGTGAAGGTAACATTGATAAGAATCAGTTCATCAGATTGCTGTGTTGTGCATCTGAGATTATGAATATAACTAAAAAGGCCTTATTTCAGTCTTAAACTTGGCTTTGAAGAATTTTATTGAGTTGCTTGCTTATTTCAGTGAAGAGGGTTTTATCATTCTGGAAGTTGCTCTTCTTACTTTTAGGTAAAAGTATACTCCATTTATTATAAAGCTTATGGATATTTTGGCTCCACTATGGGTGTTTGTTTCTTGCATTTGTCCTGCACTTATTTCTACAGGGTGTAGCTGCATCTGTGCAGGTGTTTAATTGCTGGTAGAGTGTGGCTGTGTATATTTCCACACATTCAGTGGAAGGTAACTGGGTTTAGTGGGGATTTGAAGCCTATTTATTTATTTATTTTATTTGTTGACTGGGTAATGTCCAACTGGGCACGAGACCCATTTTCAGCGGAGACCCGGGGAGAAAAGCTCCAGAAATACAGTAGAGAATATTAACAATATTAACAAAAAGAAACAAATAATCAAACACTAAATGTGCATACAACTGTTATATCGTGGTAAGGAAGGAGACCACACGGTTTATGGAGTTGTAAGGCCTTTCTTTATTAAGAGCCTCCAGGTGCGCACCCATGCTTCTTCACACAACTTCTGCAAGTCATCTACTACACAGAACCAACAGGTTACCAGAGAATATAGAACCAACAGTACATGCTGAATTCCCCACAGCGCCCCTACAGTACAACAACCACATTACCAGCCCGAATACTACATTCTCCCTTTAAGCTAAGACATACTGTCTTACATAAGCAAAACTAGGGAACAAGTTCCACAATGCATTTAATCATTTACTTGTAAATAACAGGCTAGTTATTAACTGGTTACCATACCATCTACTATTTTTTTAAGGCTGGTAATCTATACATGCACTTTTGTTAACATTGATAGTCCTTCAAGTAACTAGGTTTAACCAGCACACGCTTAGAACGGCGCAGTGGTACCACCTTAGGTGACTCTGGTGTCACTTTTACCACTTCAGGTATCGGTGTGTCCTTCCCTGGAACGGTTGGATCCTCAGAAACCTCTCCTTCCACGTTCTGGCGGTCTCCCTCAATTTGCGATCCTCCTGCCACTGCGAGCCCTGGTTCCGAACTTAACGGTAGTTCTGAGGCTAGCAGTTCCATGGCATCCTTCTTCTGTTCGCCCAGAATTTGGTCTACATGTCTCTTTACCAAGAAATCTCCATTCAATCTCACCTGGTACGATAATGGTCCAGTGCTCTTGACAATGAACCCTGGAATCCACTTAGGTCCATAACTGAAATTTCAAGGCCATCACTGCATCTCCTTCCAGAAAACTTCTCTCTCCGCTCATCATGACATTCTTTTTGCCTCCACTGGGTCCCCTCCACCTTAGCTCGGACATTTGGATACACTAGATCCAACGTGGATCTCAATCTACGTCCTTGCACCATCTCAGCAGGTGACAAACCCGTGGTAGATTGTGGTGTAATACGGTAGTTGAATAACACCCTTGATACTTTTGCTGCTAAACTTCCTTCCCCAGACTTTTTCATCATGGCTTTAAAAGTCTGAATAGCTCTTTCAGCACAACCATTTGTAGCTGCATGGTAGGGTGCTGATGTGATATGTAATGATTCCATTTTTTCTCAGAAAACCTTGAACTCTTCACTCGTGAAACATGAAGCATTATCGGATACAATAGTCTCAGGCAGTCCTTGACTACTGAAACTCCTCCTCAAGCATTCAATGGTAACGAGAAGTGGGTGTCTTAACTTGATAGGCATCCATCCATTTCGAATGAGCATCCATGATTATCAAAACATGGCCCCATGAATGGTCCTGCATAATCTATATGAAGTCTCTGCCAAGGTCTACTCGGCCACTCCCATGGATGTAGTGGCGCCGCCACCGCAAGTTGCGATGTTGTTGACATGTTTTACACTCATTCACAACGACTTCAATCTCAGAGTCCAACTTGGGCCACCAAAAATAACTTCGGCTAAGGCCTTCATTCGGTAATGCCCACATGACCTTGGTGTAATTGTTGTAAAAGTGCCCGCCTTCCTGGGGACGGAATTATCACTCGTGCCCCCCACAATACGATCCATCTTGCACACTCAGCTCTGTTTTTCTCACTTCATAAGGTCGAAAAACTGGATCCGTTTGTTGAACTGGCCAGCCTTGCTGGACCCACTGAAACACTCTACCAAGCACCGCGTCTTTGTGTGTCCAAACTCTCAGTTCCTTAGCAGACACTAACGCTATGTCTTCCATCATCAAAACTCGGTCCTCCGCTCTCTTCTTGGATAGGCCCTGGCATTGGCAAACGACTTAATGCGTCTGCATTACTATGGTGTTTTCCAGGCTTATAAACAATCTCGTATTCATAAGCTCTCAACGTTACAGCCCATCTCTGAATGCGAGGAGAAACCATTCGCACTGCCTTCATCTCGCTGAACAATGACAACAAAGGCTTATGATCCGTGCAAATAGTAAACTTCCTCCCATAGAGGTATTTGTGAAATCGCTTGATTCCAAACATGACAGCTAAACCTCTTTATCTAACTGAGAATAGTTTGACTCTGCTTGTGTCAAAGTTCGTGACATGAACCCAATGGGTCTCTCTTGTCCATCTGGCATCCGTGTGCCAACACAGCCCCTAATCCATAGGTGAGGCATCACATGACAAAATTAAGTCCTTGTGACTATCGTAGTGCACCAAAACCTCTGAAGATTGCATTAGTTCCTTTGACTGTTCAAATGCTCTGTCCTGTTCCTTTTTCCACGACCACTGAGCCTCCTTCCTTAACAACTTATGTAAAGGAGCTAACAGTGTTGACAGATTTGGCAGGAACCTGTTATAATAGTTGAGTAAGCCTAAATAGGCTTTCAGTTCTGTAACATTTGTGGGTGCTGGTGCCTGTTGAATGGCTTCCACTTTATTTGGCAGGGGGTGGAGGCCTGATGCATCCACCTTGTAGCCCAGGAATTCTGCTTCCGTTGCCATGAAAGCACATTTACTCCATTTCACCCGTAAACCTGCCTCTCGCAGTCGACTCAGCACCTCATTCAGCATCTCCAGATGCTCTCGAATGTTCCTACCCATCAACAGGATATCGTCTAAATACACAGCCACCTTTGGAATTCCTGCCACTAGTCCCTCCATTATTCTCTGGAAAATAGCTGGACTCGAGGAAACCCCAAAAGGTAAACGATTGACTTGGAACAAACCTTTGTGTGTGTTCAGGGTAACATACGTCTTTGACCCTTCTTCCAGCACTACTTGTTGATATGCCTGACTGAGATCCAGTTTACTAAACCTTTCACCTCCCGACAACTTTTCAAACACATCCTCCACCTTGGGCAAAGGATACTGCTCCAGCTTCGAGACTTGGTTCACTGTTAACTTGTAGTCACCACAGATGCGTACAGTACCATCTGGCTTTAACACTGGAACAATTGGTGCTGCCCATTCCGCAAACTTTACTGGTTCAATTATACCTTGCTTAGTGAGTCTCTAACTCAAACTCAACTTTCTTCTTCATCGCATATGGTACAGGACGGGGTTTGTAAAATCTTGGCGTGCTTCTTTCACGTGTATCTTTGCTGGTGGACCCCTCCAGGTCCCCAGTTCCTCTTTAAATACTTCTTCATTATTCTCAAGCACCTCTTGCAAGGTCAGGCCCGGCTGTTCTACCTTATGGAGCTGTAGGCAGTCCATGTTTAGCTCCTTTAACCACACCCGCCTAGCAGGTTTGGTCCCTTACCTGCTACCACCATGACTGGCAACTCTTTGACTTGGTCTTTATATTTTACCTTCATTTTCACCATTCCCAACGGGAACTATTTCACCCGTGTAGGTTTTCAAAGTCACTGAACAATCCTGCAGCTTACGAGCTTCTCTGGGCCATAACTTCCCATACTCAGCCTTTGACAGAACTGTGACACTACACCCGTATCCACTTCAAACTGCACCATTTTACCATTTAAGTCCAACTGGGTTTTAATGGGATCAACTCTTCCCACTTAGCCTCTGTCACGTTAAAATTGTGAACACTTCTTCGCTTCCTGGTTGGTTGATCTGTAACTTCACGCATGTGGTGTGCATACTGCCGTTTATTTTTGGTTTCCTTCCTTTCCATCATACTGCTTTTTCCTCCCCTTTTCGGCTGATCCCGAGAGGGTATTGATGCACATTTTCTTTACATGGCCCTTTTTCCCGCAAGCATGACATTTTACAGTTAAAAAACGACAGTTCCGTGACAAATGTTCACCTCCACACCTGTAACAAGCATACTGACCAGACTTCCCTTGTGAATTATGCTCCATAACCACTTTATGCACCGGCAGTGGGGTCGCACTCCTGCTTCCAACCCTTCCGTGGTTTTCTGTTGTAAATCACGAATGTCTTTAGTTGCTGTCTCTATGGCCTGTGCCAACTTCAAGGCCTTTTCAAATGACAAGTCAGGCTCTGCTAACAGTCTGCGTTGTATGCGGTCGTCTGCAATGCCACATACGAGCCTATCTCGTAGCATTTCGGTCAGTCTGTCCCCATAATCACAATGTTGTGCCAGTTCCCTCAACACTGCACATACTCCATTACCGCTTCATTAGCCATTCTAGTCCTTGAATTTAACTTGAACCTCTGGACTATTGCACTCGGCTTCGGGTTATAATGTGACTGAAGTAAACTCGTCAACTCTGTGAAGCGTTTGTCCCCCCGTTTATCAGGACTCAATAAGTTCCTCATCAGACTGTACGTCTTACTGCCCATCGAAGCTTAGCAATATGGCTCGCTTCCGACCCTTCCATTATCTGGTTTGCCTCAAAAAAATGTTCCAACACTTCACAATACTCCTCCCAGGTCTGTGTCTGACAGTCGTATGCAACTAGTGACCCCAACATGGAACCCGACATCACTCCAGCAGGCCCCGGCCTCGCCGTCATCCGACATGAACTACAGCTCACCAGGTTACTCGCAGCGGACTCGGAGGCATCCCATCTCGTCGTCGCCAATATGTTATATCATGGTAAGGAAGGAGACCACACGGTTTATGGAGTTGTAAGGCCTTTCTTTATTAAGAGCCTCCAGGTGCGCACCCATGCTTCTTCACACAACTTCTGCAAGTCATCTACTACACAGAACCAACAGGTTACCAGAGAATATAGAACCAACAGTACATGCTGAATTCCCCACAGCGCCCCTACAGTACAACAACCACATTACCAGCCCGAATACTACAACAACATAGTGATCTAAACTAATAACAGTCTTACTAAAACTAGTAACAGTCTGGGGTGAGTTAGTTTAAGATTATAATGAAACCGTAAGATTCAGTTTGTCGAGAATGTAACTACAGTTTCCATAGCAGTTGTAGGACCATACAGTATTTGTAAAGATTCATTTTTTTTTCTTCTAGGTAGACAGATTAGGTACTGGTTGTTATGTGTAAACATTTTAGTTGCTTAGGATTTAAAGTGGTTTAGTTGCTATCTGAATGAGGAAGTGTTAGACCAAGAAAGCTTATAAAAGATTATAACTGTAGCTGAGGGTATGAGCCAGTTTAGGGCGGTAGGGTGGGAATAGTAGTGGGAGATTTTGTTTGTCAGTGGGTGGACTAGCCAAGTGCTTGGCAGGAGCAGAGCCAGTGTTTTGTTAGATGTTCCTTAAGGAGGTGTTTGAACTCCTGAATGTTAGTGTTTTTAGCTATAATTTGAGGAAGAGTCTTTCAGAATTTGGCAATAGTATAAGAATAGAGGGAGGTACCCTGTGAGTTGTGGGGTTTGGTAATCTTTAACAGTAGTTTATCAGAGGATCTAAGTGATCTAAGATTTATGTTGGGTTGGATTAGGTTAATGAGTGCAGTCATTTGGTTGGTGAATTATTTTGTGGGATATGGATAATTGGTGTAACGTTAGGAGATTTGGGAGTTCTAACCATTTTAGTTGGGACAGTACAGTGCAGTGGTGGGTTCTGTCATGGTGCCCTGCAAATTTGGCAGTTTTATTGTAGCAGGATTCTAGGTTACTTAGATCATATTTACGTAGGTTGGTAAATATTTGGGATACATACAGTAGGGTGGAAAGCAATTGTGAGTGACCGGGGGGTAGTCTGGCACTTTCTGTAAGGTAAGGTTTGGCTCTATATAGGGAGCCTAGTTTGGAGTGAACTTTTTTGAGGGTTAGGAAGATGTGGCTATCAAACCTTAGGTTTTCATCCATTATGACTCCTAGAAGTTTGGTTTGGTTAGTGGGTTCTATTTTGGTTCCATTTGTGGAAAGGATTTTAAGTGGGGCCTGGCATATTTTGGGTTTGTTATAGATGAAAATAATTAACTTGGTTTTGTTTGGGTTTAGTATGAGTTGATGGCTGGTAAGGTATTTTTCTAAATGCTGGAAAGATTTTTGCATTTTTGTTTGAAGTCCTTAGGGGATTAGGGATGCACAGATGAGTGTGGAGTCATGGGCGTACTGGACTATGGAGGCTAGTTGGATTGCAGAGCCGAGGTTGGTAGTAAAGAATATAAAAAGTAGGGGGCCGAGTATGGATCCTTGTGGCACTCCTAGAGTGATGGGAAAAAGGGGGAAAGGGTGTTTTCTCATTTGGTGGCTTGCTGACATTTAGAGAGATAACTATGTAACCATTAGAGGGCAGATGTACTAAGGCCCTGTGATGACAGTTTGTTGAGTAGGATTTGGTGAGAAATGGTGTCAAAGGCTTTTGACATATCAAGGAATATGGAGGAGGCAATGTGGCCTTCATTTAGAAGACTATGGATGTTGTTAGTGAAAGATAGTAGGGAAGTGCTGGTACTATGTTTTGGCCTAAAACCATGTTGAGTGGGGGAGAGGAGGTTGTGCATGAGGAGGTGGGTAAGGAGGTGGGAGTGAATGCATTTTTCTAAAATTTTAGCTAGAGGGAAGAAGATAGCTATAGGTCGGTAATTTGTTAGCTCTTTAGAAGGGTCACCTTTGGTAGGGGAATGATGTGCGATATTTTCCATAGATAAGGGACATCTTTTTTTGAGATGAGATTGAGCAGTTGATCAGGATTGATATGGGATAGGCAACTGAGGGAGCAGCAATTTTCAGGAATACATTAGGTAGTTGGTCTGCTGCTAGACAGCAGGGTCTAAGCTTGGAAAGGATTGAATTTATCTAACTTGTTTGGATTGGAGTAAAAGAGAAGGGGTGGGGGGTTCAGAAGTGGGAGGGGGAACAGTGAGAGGGTGGTAAGTCTGATTTCCAAGAAGTGATGTGATATAGTTAATAAAGTGGGTGTTAAATTGTGTAGCTATTGGGTCTATTTGGTTGGAGGTGGTTGGTGGGGGGGTTGGGGTATGGCCTGGGTTGAGAAGATTGTTAATGTTTTGCCAACATTTTTTTGGGTTGTTTTGGTGGATTTGTTGACATGATAAGAAGCAGTTTTGCTTGTCTGATTTTATTTGTTTCTTAGCTAGGTTATGGAGCTGTTGATATGTTGTGAGGTTTGTTTTATCTTTGTTGGTGTGGTAAGTGGACCATGCCCTGTCTCTTTGTTTCTAAAGTGCTTTGGTATCTTTTGTTAGCTAGGGTATGAGTTTAGTTTTTATTCTGATTTTTCTTGTTGGTGCTAGATTATTTAGTATTTTAAGAAAGGTATTGCTGAAGTACTAAACAGCCTGACTGAGTGGGAGGTTTCTAAGAGGTGACCAGTTACTTTGTTGTAGTAGAAGGTTAAAAGTTGAGGGGAGAAATTTTTCTTGTTTCTGACAGATTTATATATTGTGTAGGTTTGTGTCTGAAGTCGTTTTCTGTACAGGAAGGTAGGTGAGTGGTCACTGAGGGAGTCTGGGAGACAGCCTGCTAAGTAACTTAGGTTGGGTTTGTTAGTCACTATCCAATCTAGTTTGGACTGCCTTTTTGAGTGTTTATCTGACCGGGTTGGACAGGATATGGTTTGGGTAAAATTGAAACAGTTTAGGAACCTGGAGGAGTTGTTGGAGCTGCAGGAGTGCCAATCTAAATTGAAATCACCAAGGATAATGGTTTCCTGGTTAAAATTCGATGATGCCCTTGAGAGAAGATTTTCAATTAAGGGTAGGTTATTGCCAGGGGGAGATAGGTGGTTATGATAGTTATTGTTTTGTTAGGGTTTATTATTAGGCATGTTGTTAGGATTTCTGAGTTGGGTAGGAGGGGCACAGTTCAATTGTTCAAGTTTGTGTGTGTCTTGTACATGATGGCAACACCACTGCTTGACAACATATCACTAAGGAATAAGTAGCTTGTGTTAGAGACATTTCTAAATGTACCTTCTCTGGTTTCAATTTAGACCGGCTGTTTATAGCCTGTCTAAATTGTGAAGTGTTATTCTTAAGTGTTATTCTAAGCTCTTAGTTTTGGTTTAAGCACTTGGGCTTTAGTCCCACCCCTTAGCTCTTCCTGGCCTTTCTCCCACAGATTCTGATAAATATGGATGGACAATTTCCTACAGTTTCTCCTGCCAGTTGATTGATATAGGTATCCTGAGACAGTGTAGTATCTGCCTCATGTACACTGACAACCATCTACTACTGCCACCTAGGAGCACAATCTGTGAGATATGCAATTAAATTAGGAACCTAGAGTCCAAGCTCTCTCCCCCTCAAGCCAGTATATCTGCACTGAAAAGGTTGTCAACACAATCACTACATCTCAAACACCACCAACACCTATACAACTCACATCTACATATGCGGAGGTCCTCCACATAAACATACCCAAACAAAGGAAACCTCTGAGGCAAAAACACATGCGATCTCCACAGCCCCCCACACCACATACCAAGCATAGTCCACACACATGTGACTCAAAACCACTAAGCATTCACCAGAAACCCAACATATTAGTCATAGGATACTCCACTGTGAGACACACAGATGTGCCTCTCACCAGGCTGGATAACGAGAAAGTCACGGTGAGTTGTTTGTCTTGTGCCAGAATCTGCCATATCACACACACACAAACACACTCAATTATCTCAACAACAGGTACTGTTTTGACTCTGTCATAGTCCATGTTTGCATGAATGACTTGAGATGTACCTCTATGGACAATATGAAGAGAGACATGATTTAGCTTGCTGATTATGTGTCCCAGGCAGGTATGTCGCTAGCCGTAAGCAGCATTCTGCCGTCACCCAGAATGATGCTCCAATACAAACAGAAAATGATTGACTTTAACAACTGGCTTAGTTTCTGGTGTCATTCTAGGGGGATCCAGTAAATGACAGCCTGGGAAGATATGATCAACAGACCACAATGCTTTGCTAGAGATTACCTGTCTTACCTGGGCTTCAGGCTTCTTTAAAAGGCTCCTGCCACCCCATAGTGCCTTTTTTAGGAAAAGCAATGAGGTTAAAACTACCAACATATAAATTTCAACAAAACACAAATTAAAGGTCATGCTCCTAAACACTAGGAGTCTAAACATGAAAATGCACTCATTGCAAGCATTCCTAACTCTGGAAAATGCTGACATCTGTGCAGTCACAGAAACCTGGTCCTAAGCTGCGATGAGCACCCCCAGCCTTACCTGGTTACTCATCCTAGTATACATTCAGATGCAAACTGTGGGCAGTAAAGCCAAAGGAGGTGGACATATACACCTCCAGGCTGGTTAAACAGTAAGACTCACAGGAGAAACTCCAGGTGCAGTTAACCATTGACAAGACCCCTATTCAAATCATAGCTAGCTACTGGCCCCCAAATCTGACTCAAAGTGCCCAATCCACCTATTTGGATCTGTTAAAATATATCAAGATTCAACCCTTTATCCTGATCCTGGGTAACTATAACTTCCCAAACATAGACTGGAAAAACTACTCATGCCAGAACACAAATGACCACAGAGGCTTTGAAAGTGTCAATGCAAATGCCTTGGAACAGCTAGGTGATACCCTCACAAGGGGTGATAATATCTTGGACTTGGCTTAACCAGCATGAGTAATCACTGCAGCATCCCTGTAGTATCATCCTCCCTGGTAAGATCCAACCACACAGTGGTCACTTTCAAATTCACCATCTTCCCTAACTGCCCTCTAGCTAGTATCATACATAAAATATTCTCTAAAGCTGATTACAGCCTCCTGAGGGATGGTATAAACAGCTTCACAGCCCCCTCTGTAGAAACTGCCACCAATATCCAAAATTACACCATAGCATTATATGAGCATTTATACAGATGCATGGAATCAGAAATACCTGACAGGAGTAAGTCATCCTCCGCAAGGAAGAGTAAACCAGTCTGGTGGACATCTGCAATAAATAAACTCTATAACAAAAGGAAAAATTGCTGTCCAAGACCAAGAAGGAGCAGGCGCCCAATTGAAAGCAATGTCTCCTTAGCCTGAACAAGCAAATAAGAGCACTAGTGAAATCCTCCAAAGCAAACTTCGAGTCCAAATTGGCCACATCTACTAGAAACAATCATAAGGCCTTCATCACATATGTCCGCAGCCTCAAAGGAATCACCCAGATCTGTTCAGAACTGGTGGTCAAGGACAACACATATACAAATGCTGTAGATATAGCAAACTTGCTGGCTGACAGATTCAGCAAAAACTTTACCCCTCTGTCCCCCCATTAGTAAATCAGAACATCCCCATTACCTGCCCCCTCCCTTTATATCTAGGGAACAGGTCATGACTGCTCTCTCAATGGTGAAAAATACAGCCTCTATGGGACCCGGTAACATCTCAGGCTGCATCCTAATGTGAACTCAGGCAAGAACTTGCAGCACTATTAGGCACCCTATTAGCCTGAGTACTGGCTTCATCCCAGCTGAGTGGACGACAGCCACTGCCATCCCATTACACAAAGGTGATGCTTCCACTGATCCAGGAAATTATAGACCCATTAGCCTAAGTAGCCTGATTTGCAAGGCCATGGAATAGATTATCATGGACCTCATTAACAAGGACATTGCCAGCCACCAAGCACTTGATCCCACACTGTCTGGCTTTGTCAAGGGGAGGTCATGTCTGCTAAATTTGATTGACTTCTTTGAGACAGTCACAAATGCCATCGATGAGGGGAAGATGGTGCACACCATCTACCTTGACCTGGCCAAAGCCTTTGACACTATTCCCCAGTCAGGCATAAAAGATAAATTCTCTCATCTAGACATCAATCCATATGTTACGAGATGAGTAGCAAACTGTCTCACTAATAGAACCTACGTAGTCAAAATAGAGGAACCCACCTCAAGCAGTAGACCCATAACAGACCTGGTTCAAGGCTCCTGAGAGCACCCCAGCACTACCAGGTTATACCTCATACCATGCTTTTCGGCCTCAAAACTTGGACTGAACCACAAAAGGAGGGGGAGTATCCATAGTCATCAAAGATACCCACACCTCCAGGTTAGTGGCACTGCATGAAGCATCGGAGACCATCCATGTGCAACTAACAGTGGGCGAAACTGCCTTTCAGTTTGTAGCCTGCTATAGACCACTCTCCCAAACTCAGGAACCCCACTTGGCTTTCCTGAGAACACTGGAGAATATGAAGGTCTCTCCAAACACCATTAGATTGGGTGACTTCAACTACCCAAACATAGACTGGGAGCACTACTCAAGCCCCAACACCCTTGCCCAACTGTTCCTAGAATTTATAAACTCAAATGCTATGGAACAACTGGTCACCACTCCCACAAGAGGGGAAAACATATTGGACCTGATCATCACCAATATGGGAACTCTATGTTCCATACCAGAGGTATACCCCTCATTGGTAAGATTTGACCATAAATGAATCTCACTGGACATCCATATCCCGTCCCCACCCCCAGCCAAGGGAACCACGGTGAAGAACTTCTCAAAAGCAAACTTCACACTTCTCAAAACCGAGGTGGAATCCTTCAAAGCCCCTAGACCAGTGGAAAATATGGCCCAAACATAGAATCCTTTACAAACGCTTTCTATGGGGTCTATATTATATCAGCAAATGCTTAAAAAAGCGAACGCTGATTGATAGACCTAATTTAAGTGAAATCTAACAATCTTGAACTGTCAGATCGGCGATTTTTTCCCAGGGAAAAAAATTGCTGATCCAAAACACATACACACAACACAAGCACACCAAACAAACAGAAATCCACACACATACACCTAAAATCTGATACCTAACCCTACACTAAACTATGCACGCACCACTAACTACCCACTTACCTTTACCCAAACCCTAACCCTATGGTCCGTCACTATCACACACTCACCTCACCCGCTCCTTAACCCTAACTCACTTAAATCCGCCCTAACCCTCATGTCCACTCAATCGCACACACACCTAACCCGAGCCCTAACCCTAACTCACCTAAATCACCCTAACACTCACATCCACACAATTGCACACTTACCTGAATCCGACCGGTAACTTTCCACCATAACACTGAAAATACCGAAGCAACAGAAACGGATAACTGAATTCTTTCCCTAGGAAAAAATTTGAGTTTCTGCTGCTTCGATATTTTCCACTTTCGAACAAATAACGTCGATCAATCAGCGTTCACTTTTTTAAGCATTCACTGATCTAATATAGACCCTTTCTATGGACATCTACAGGAATGCATGGATTGTGCTATCCCAAATAAAACCAAGACTCATTCCTCCAAAGTCAGGAGACCTGTCTGGTGGACCCCAGCTATAAATAAGCTATACAACAGAAGGAGGAAGCTACTACATGATAGAGCAAAATCTTTAAAAGGGAAGGCATCTCTGATCAGTACTAGCAAGAAACTATGATCCTCATAAAATCATCTAAAGCCAGCTTCGAAAGAAAATTTGCACAAGATGCTAAAGATAATCACAAGCCCTTCTTTAGTTATGTCAGGAACCTGGTTGGCAACTCCCAGATATGCTCTGAGTTAGTTCAAAATGAAAAAAATACACTGAACCCACAGACATTGCCAATATCCTGGCAGACAGGTTCAGTGCAAACTTCTCCCCGCCTTCCCCCCCAAAAGAGCAAATGTCTATCCCAACAGAGTGTAGCCTCCCTAACATCACAGATGCACAGGTGAGAGCTGCCCTCTCCAAAGCAAAAAACACAGCATCAATGGGACTGGACGGTGTCCCGGGCTGCATCATACATGAACTCCAAGAAGAACTGAACCCTCACATAAAGTCACTGTTCAATCTCAGCCTTACTACAGGATATGTACCCAAAGAATGGCATAATGCAACAGTGGTCCCACTCCACAAAGGTGGTGCCGCAATGGACCCTGGAAACTATCGCTCTATAAGCCTGACTAGCCTGGTCTGCAAAGCTATGGAGCGTATCATCATGAAACTCATAAACAAAGACATTGGGAACTTCCAAACACTGGATCCTGCCCAATTCGGCTTTGTTAAGGCTAGATCTTGCTCTTGAACCTGATCAACTTCTTTGAAACAGTCACCAAGGTCATAAATGAAGGGAAGGTAGTCCACACAGCCTACCTGGACCTCACAAAAGCCTTCGACACAATACCCCACTCGGGCATCATAGATAAGCTCACCAGCTTAAATATCAACCCCTATGTCACAAGATGGGTTGCAAACTGGCTCAGGGATAGAACCCACATGGTCAGAATTGCAGGTGCCATGCCAGACTCTAAACCAGTTACAAATGGCATCCCACAAGGCTCAGTCGTGGGATCTCTCTTGTTCGGTATATATTTCTCTGAGGTACAGGCTAACATGGGAGGACTATGGCTGACCAAGTTCGCAGATGACTGCAAACTGGGTGCCATAATCGACTCGCCGACTGACACAAGCATCCTCCTAAAGGGTCTCACAGAGATGGATAACTGGTGCCAGAGCCATGGCCTAAAGCTAAATTCCAAAAAGTGCATAGTCATCCCCTTTGGGAAAAACAAAGTGCCCACAAATTACCACATAGGTGGTAATCCAATAAGTACAGAAGAAGTAATTAGGGATTTGGGACCCAAGTAGATAGCAATCTCTCCTTTGACAATCACATTGCTAAAGTGGTTAGAAAGGCCTTCTATACAGCCCATTTTATCACAAAAGGGTTCACATCTAGATCAAGAGAGGTCATTGTGCACCTCTACTCATCACTCATCTGCCCCATAATTGAATACAATGCCCCATTTGGGATGTACCTTACCCGACACTTGCAGCAACTGGAAAGACCCCAAAAGTACCTCACCAAGAGGATCAAGGGACTCAAACAGATGCCCTACGCAGTTAGGCTAAAGAAACTCTAGCTCTACTCAGTTGCTTACCGCCTACTCAGAGGTGAGCTGTGCCTGACGTATAAAGCCATGTCCAACCCAGAATTAATGGACATGCTCCACCTCAGGAAATCCAAATCCCTTAGAGCTACACGCTCCAGGGACTTAAACCTCAGCACAGAAATAAATAGGACATGCTGCAGGGACAGATTCATATCCCAGAGGCTCCCCTCACAAAATCCCATTCCATGTTAGGCAGAGTCCCTCAATGACCCTCTTCAAGACAAATCTTGACGAGTGGATGGGAGATTGCAGGTTTACCCCTGGAATCTCTTCTGTGTCCCTACTAGACAAAGGCACAGTAAACTAACCTCCAAAGGGCTATCTTCTGTGACCTACTATACAAAGGCACAGTCAACTAATCTAAAAGGGTGGCGAAAGCCAAACACACTCTGGCTAGGCTTATAAATGCCCTAGGGCAGATAGCCTAGTATCAACTTATGAACTTATGAACCTATGAACCTATAAACAAGCTGCATACTGCAGGGTTTGGTCTTGGGGGCTCTGTTATTTGGGATATACTTTTCTGAGGTGCAAGCCAAAACCAGTGGGTTATGGCTAACCAAGTTTGCAGATAACTGCAAACTGGGTGCTGTCATCACTTCCTCCTAGTGATGTGGACATCCTCCACGAGGGTCTTACTCAGACAAATGACTGGTGCCAGAAACATGGCCTCAAGCTGAATACCAAAAAATGCATCATCATCCCCTTTGGAGAGAGTAATGTCCCCACAAATTATCATGTTAATAACAGCATCCTACGTACTCAGTCAGTCGTGAGGGATTTGGGCACCCAGGTTGATGGCAACCTGACTTTTGAACACCATGTTGTTTCTGTGGTACAGAAAGCCTTCTACATAGCCCACCTCATAAGTAAGTGTATCTCATCCAGGGACAAGGTCATAACATCCCTATATTCTTCCCTTATAAGGCCCATTATTGAGTGCAATGCACCTTTTGGCATGTACCTCGCAAAGCACATGCAGCAGCTGAAGAGACCATTGAGGTTCCTCACCAGGATAATCCAGGGTCTCAAACATCTACCATGCACAGATAGGATAAAAGCCCTATCCCTCTACTCAGTTTCATACAGACTCCTCAGAGGTGACCTCTGTCTGGCATACAGAGCGATCATGGACTGCTGCATATCTGCAAGTCATGTTCCACTCAAGTAACCTGCATGCATGGCCTCAACCTGGTCTGTGACATTAACAAGACTTGTTGGCGGGATATATTTGTTTCCCAGAGACTCCCTCATGTATAGAATAGACTTCTTCTCCACATCAAGCAGAGTATCTCTTTACCCCTTTTTAAGCACGACCTGGATAATTGGATGGGAAACAGAAAATATACCCTAGGGATTCCACCAATGTCCCTACTGGACAGGGACATTGGGTGCTGATTTGTCTAAACATGGGCTAAATACTTGGCTAGGATTATAAGGGCCTCAGGGCCAATAGCCTTGTAACCTCCTATGATCCTGTATCTAAGTAGTTGGTTTGTGATTAGACCAAACAAGTGATGAAGATACGCAAGTGATGGTGCAGGATGCCCGCATAACTTTAAGGATAAGACCCAAGATGTTATCCCCACACCCCCCCCCCGTGAGTACTCTAAGTTTTCTAGTGCATTTGTATTGAAAAGTCCAAGAATTTCTGTGCTTGTGCACTACTGATAGTGTAGGTTTCCCAGTCCATAGTTAAATAGTTTAAATCATCTAGGAAATGCTATTGGGTTTATTGCGGAATGATGCCAGTTCTATTGGGTTTATTACTGAATGCTTCCAGTTCCTGTCGATAGGCATATTGGCTTTCCTCAGTCATAGATGGAGCTCTATAGCTAGGTAATATATATATATATATATATATATATATATATATATATATATATATATATATATATATATATCTATATCTATATATATATATATATATATATATATATATATATATATATATATATTATGGATCATTTCTGATGGCTATTTGGACATTAAGAGGCTCTACATGCATCATGTTGCCTTACAAGCCTTGTTGTGAGTCTCTCTTGTGTGAAGATTGAGACACCTCCACCTTCTTTCCCATTTTGATGACTAGCTGGTATAAACATGTAGAGGATGTTATAAGGCTACATAGCCAATAGTTTAAACCATATCTCAGTCACTATGCAGATATTTATGTTTTCCAGGGTGAGAAGAGCTTGTAGGCATATGGGAGAAGGACAAACAGCAAGGCCGACAGACAAACACTGAACACGCACACACACACGCGCGCGCACACACACACACACACACACACACACACACACACACACACACACACACACAGGTAGTGGTTGTGTATACACAAAAAGCTGGGGGGGACAATAGATGTACTCATGCAATGTTGTTATACAAATGATGCTGGAAAAGGTTGGATAATAAACAAGGAAGAAAGAATGCCACATAACGGAGCACCTGGATGGGATAGATCCTGTTTTTTTTTTATTGTTTTTTTTTTTTGTTTTGTTATGGCTGGCTTTCAGTTTAGCAATGAGTACAACAGATCCAAGTATCACAAACGTGAAAGGCTGATGACATGTGCTGGTTCATCAGCAGTCAGGTATTTGGGGTCTTTCGGTCTCACGACTCGAGTAGCCACATCAGAATGTGTTCAGTGTTTACAGTGTGGGTGTCTGGCTGAAAATGAATCTCTGTGAACAACCTTTGGACCACATGTGAAAAGAACACAGGGCCAGATTCAGGAAGCCTCCGTGTAAGAGTTATAACTCTTACACGGAGGCTGCAGTTAAACTGTGTGATGTCAGCATGTCATGCATATGCATGAGGTGCATGAGGCATGCTGAATCACACTAGTAACTCTTACACGGTCCATGTAAGAGAGTAGGGGGCGTGTCTGTAGGCTAAGCCCTGCAAGCGGACACGCCCCCGGAAGACTAGAATGGCTGAAAGTAAACAGCCACGAGAAAGGCCATGAAAATGTGAATAAACACACTACACAACACATGCCCGATAGACCATCACTGTATAAAGTGAAGAGATGTTATAAAATTAAATTAAAACCTTTTTTTTTTTAAACCCCGTAAATGTTTGCTACTGTGTGCGCTGTGTGCTGGGTGTGCTACTAGCGCAATCACAGTTAGCAGTCAGTGGAAAAGGATATAAGAACTAAATATGCAAAGTAAGCCAAGAAATAATAGCTTAGCGGTAGAGTTGCCGGCCTAAGAGTAGGCAGGCAGGGTTGAAACCCCTACAACAACCTTTTTTTTTTGTAAATAAGCACTAAAGCCCCTGACAGTATTGTACAAATGTAAATGTATTCCTTTGTAAAATGGAATGAAATAGAGCATATATTTTAAAGTAACATAAGAATAAAAATAGTCAGAAATGTACTGATAGCTAAGCTGTTGTGAAACAGAGTGCCCGTAGCTGAGTAGTGTTTCAAAAGCTGCAAACTGCATGCCCGTTGCCAAAGTGCAGTTAGACAGACTGAAACTGTGTGCAATTAGCTTAACATGTGTGTCAGTAGCCAATTAGATTTATCCCAGCGCACACCATTTGCGCGGCGCTCCCACAAGCTAACTGCCAGTGCGCATGTGTTACCTCCGCGCAAACGAGCGCAGACCTGGTTTTAAGTGCTTAAAAGTGCTTTTGGCATGTTTGATTGACAGGTCCTCAACTCATTCCTGTCAGGAAAATGAAAAATCAGTTACCAGATTCGAACCCAGGATACCATGCACTAGAGTCAAGGAACTAAACCACCAAGCCATGACAGCAATACCTAGAAATGCAAAATGGATAAAGGAAAACCCGA